>NW_027438032.1:42500-44840 GCF_965140245.1 Athene noctua | reverse complement strand
TTGGGTTCCGGGGGGAGTATGGTTGCAAAGCTGAAACTTAAAGGAATTGACGGAAGGGCACCACCAGGAGTGGAGCCTGCGGCTTAATTTGACTCAACACGGGAAACCTCACCCGGCCCGGACACGGACAGGATTGACAGATTGAGAGCTCTTTCTCGATTCCGTGGGTGGTGGTGCATGGCCGTTCTTAGTTGGTGGAGCGATTTGTCTGGTTAATTCCGATAACGAACGAGACTCTGGCATGCTAACTAGTTACGCGACCCCCGAGCGGTCGGCGTCCAACTTCTTAGAGGGACAAGTGGCGTTCAGCCACCCGAGATTGAGCAATAACAGGTCTGTGATGCCCTTAGATGTCCGGGGCCGCACGCGCGCTACACTGACTGGCTCAGCTTGTGCCTACCCTCCGCCGGCAGGCGCGGGTAACCCGTTGAACCCCATTCGTGATGGGGATCGGGGATTGCAATTCTTCCCCGTGAACGAGGAATTCCCAGTAAGTGCGGGTCATAAGCTCGCGTTGATTAAGTCCCTGCCCTTTGTACACACCGCCCGTCGCTACTACCGATTGGATGGTTTAGTGAGGTCCTCGGATCGGCCCCGGCGGGGTCGGCCCCGGCCCTGCCGGAGCGTCGAGAAGACGGTCGAACTTGACTATCTAGAGGAAGTAAAAGTCGTAACAAGGTTTCCGTAGGTGAACCTGCGGAAGGATCATTACCGGGGGCCGAGTCGCGCGGGCGACTGGCCGCTCACACCCACCCCGCCCTGGGCGCCGCGCGCCGAGGGGGGGCCCCGCGGGGGGCCCCGGGCGCGGCGCGGGGCTTTCTTTCCGCTACCGTTCGAACGCTATGGGCCGCGCCGCCCTTCGGGGCACGCGTGCCCCCGCGCGCCGCGAGAAGCGGGGGGCCCCGCGCGGGGTCCCCCCGTCGGGCGCGCGGCGGGTCCCGCGGCGGCGGCCGCGGCGGTGGCGCGCGCCGGTTGGCGGGGCTCGTCGGCGCGGGTGCCGCGTTCCGCCCCCTCCTGCCGGAGGCCCCGGGAAAGGGGCGCGAAGGGAGGAGGGGAGCGGTTCTCCCGGCCCGCGCCGACGCCGCTGCCGCGCGCGCTTGCCGCCGATCCGCCGCCGGGGCCCGGCGCCGATCCGCCGCCGGGCCGCCCCTGCGGAGGGGGGCGGCCGGCTCGGGCCTCGCCGCCGCGGCCGGCGCCGCCGAACGCCGGCCTGCGGTTTCCCGCGCCCGTGCCCGCGTTCGCCCGGGCCCGGCTCCCGCGCGAGCCGTGGTGGTGCGTGCGGGGAGGGGGGGGTTCCGCGGCACGGGGCCCCTCCCGGAGGCGCGCTCTCTCGTCGTCTCTCTCGCCGGCGGCCGGTCCGACCGGGCCGCCTCCGTCGCTCGTCTCCTGATGCGCGCGCGCGTGCGCTGCGCTTCGTCGCGCGGTCGGTGCGGGGCCGCCGAGCGCTCCCCCCCGCCACGCCGTCGCCACCCCCCTGCTTCTCGCCTCGGCTGGGCTCCGCCGCCGGCGGGCGTCCGGCTCCGGGCACCCGAACCCCCTCTCCCCACGGCCTTGCCCGACGGCAGTCCGCTGCCGCCACCGGGGTGGTGCGTGGGGGTGCGGCGGCCGAGGGCCCTCCCGGAGCGCCAGGGCACCGCCGGTCCGAGCGCGAGCGGCGGCGCGTAGGGGGAAGAGGGGGTGGCCGCCGGTGTGGTGGGGGCGCGTGGAGGCGGGAACCCCGGCCGGCCGAGCGGAAAGCCCCCGGCGCTCGGGCGCGCGCAGGAGAGGGAGAGGGGACCGGCGCGAGCCGTTGGCGGTGACGGGCTGGGCGCGGCCGGCGCCAGCCCGGCGAGAGGGGCGGCGGGCAGAGCAGGCCTCGCCGGGGTCGGGGGAGGCGTCTCCCCCGATCCTTCCTGCCCGCACCGTGGCGGGCTTGCTGCGGAGCAAGCCCGCCGGGGGGCCGGCCGGCCGCGTGCAGGGCCGAGGCCTCTGGGCGTTCCGGGCTCGGGTGCGTGGCGCCGGCCCTCGGGCCGGCGGGCGAGTTCCCGCGCCGGGCCGTGTCCCGCGCGCCAGCGGGCGGCCCGAGCCACGGCTCTCCTCCCGGGCGCAGCGCCGGGATACTGAGGGAAACCTCGGGCCCCGGGCCAGGAGGACGTGGTGGTGGTGGCGGATGTCGGGCGCGCCCCCGCGGGCGGACGCTCCCCCGATGGCGGCAGCGGGGGAGGCACCCCCGCGGGGCCCTTGAGGATGTTTCCCTCACCCCAGGGCCAGGTACCTAGCGTCCGCGCCTCCGCGGCCCTCCCTCGGCTGAGCCCGGGGGTCGAAGGCCGCGGAGCCGGGCGGAGGTTTAAAGACTCGGGC
>NW_027438032.1:27500-35000 GCF_965140245.1 Athene noctua | reverse complement strand
GGCCGGGTAGACCTGGTGTCCCTCCCGGCCGGGTAGACCTGGTGTCCCTCCCGGCCGGGTAGACCTGGTGTCCCTCCCGCGGGCGGCCTCCAGCCCAAGTCCGGCCGGCCGGGTAGACCTGGTGTCCCTCCCGGCCGGGTAGACCTGGTGTCCCTCCCGGCCGGGTAGACCTGGTGTCCCTCCCGGCCGGCCGGACGGGTAGACCTGGTGTCCCTCCCGGCCGGGTAGACCTGGTGTCCCTCCCGCGGGCGGCCTCCAGCCCAAGTCCGGCCGGCCGGGTAGACCTGGTGTCCCTCCCGGCCGGGTAGACCTGGTGTCCCTCCCGGCCGGGTAGACCTGGTGTCCCTCCCGCGGGCGGCCTCCAGCCCAAGTCCGGCCGGCCGGGTAGACCTGGTGTCCCTCCCTGCCGGCCGGCCGGGTAGACCTGGTGTCCCTCCCGGCCGGGTAGACCTGGTGTCCCTCCCGGCCGGGTAGACCTGGTGTCCCTCCCGCGGGCGGCCTCCAGCCCAAGTCCGGCCGGCCGGGTAGACCTGGTGTCCCTCCCTGCCGGCCGGCCGGGTAGACCTGGTGTCCCTCCCGGCCGGGTAGACCTGGTGTCCCTCCCGGCCGGGTAGACCTGGTGTCCCTCCCGCGGGCGGCCTCCAGCCCAAGTCCGGCCGGCCGGGTAGACCTGGTGTCCCTCCCGGCCGGGTAGACCTGGTGTCCTTCCCGGCCGGCCGGCCGGGTAGACCTGGTGTCCCTCCCGGCCGGGTAGACCTGGTGTCCCTCCCGGCCGGCCGGCCGGGTAGACCTGGTGTCCCTCCCGGCCGGCCGGCCGGGTAGACCTGCCGGCCCGCAACCGGCCTGGTACCCACGTCGTACTGGCGGGGTGGATGCGGGCTCCCCAGATTTAAGCGTACGTGCTTCTCTCGGCGAGGTGCAGGGCTGCCGGTTGGCGGCGGTGGGGGTGAGAGGAGCGTGTCATTTCGGTTTTTTACCCTCCGCTCGTCCGAGATTGCAGCGCCTGTAATACAAGGCATGAAGCTGCAACCTCCCGCCCCGTGCCGTCGTCGTCTTTTCTGGGTTGCGATCGCAGCCACCACAGAAACGGGAAAAGAGAGATGAAAAGGAAAAATTAGTTGTTTTTTTTTTTTCTACAGCCGCCTCCCCCTGCGGTGCTCACGCCGCTGCCCTGCCCGGACCCGCTGGCCGCCGTGCGACCGCTGGCATCGACCGGTGTCTGCGTCCGCGTGGGGTCCCAGCACGGCCGGGTCTCTGGCCGGCATTCCCGCCACCCCCTCCCGGCAGCCCCCGCGCTCCCCGCCGCCTGCCCCTTGTGACGTCACAAGTAGCCGAGGAGGGGTAACAGGGCGCTTCCGGGCCCGGGCTCCCGAGCTGCCTGTGACGTCACGCCGTGCCCGAGCGGGCCCTGGCTTGAAGCAGGCGGCGGCTCGGGATGACACGGGCACCCGCGTAGCTCCAAGGCAGGGAGCAGGCCGTGGCCTGAGCCTCTCGCGGCGAAGTCACGCCTGGACTAGGACGTGATGGGCCTGGGCCGGGCCGTGGCTGGTGGGCTCTCACGCGAGGGGGTCTCCTGCAGCTTTCGAGCCGGTAGGCAGGCCAGCGGCGAGGCGAGGCCTGGCTTATGCAGCGCCCCTCGTGATCTCACCTTCAACTGGGGAGGCGACGGGGCCAGCGCAGCTGCCGGCTAGCGTACGGACGCGAGGGTCGGAACCGGCAGGGAAGAGTTCGGCTGAGACGGGATCGAACGCGGACCTGAAAACACGCGACGAGAATCACGAACGGAGAGGTCAAGCGGAAGCCTGACCAGCGCTAGGGCATCGATTCAGAAACGGTTCAGGAGCTCACGCTCTGCCCACGCACGTGCGCCCGCCTGCCCCGCACCCCCACAAGCTGCCCGGCCCGAAGCCGTCTGCCTGGGGCTGCCCGCGCGCGCACGCGTATACGGCCGCCCCCCCATCCCGCCAAAGCCGCCCCACCCGCCACGTGCTTCTCCGTGAGACCGGCGGCGCCCCCCCAACACCGCCGCTTGGCCCGCGACGAGCCCGCCCCCCCCCCCCCCCCCCCCCAACCCTCCCGCCACCAGGTTCACCGTGACACCGGCCGCCCCCCCCACCCCCCAGCCCACCCACCCCCCCCCCGCCACCCCCCGCCCCATCCCACCCCCCCACCCCCCGCCCCCGCCACCCCCGGGGTTCGCGAGGAGACCGGCCGCCCCCTACCTCCGGCCCGCTTTCCACCAGCAGCAGCACATTGGCCGCTCCAGGGAAGGAAGGCGGGAGACCTTAGGACCCAGCGGCGTCGCCGCCGCCGCCTCCGTGCCGGGGGGCCCGGAGGGGCCTCCCGCCGGCGGCGGCGATGATGGGTGGCGCGTGTTTTGGACGCTGAGCCCCCGCAGCTGCCGAGTCCCTGCCGCGCCGTGCCCGCGGCCCGGCTCCCCGCCTTCCTCAGTCGGTCGCTCGGCCGCCCGCCCTCCTGCCCGCCTGCTCCGTTCCCGCCCCGGGTTGAAAGCCAAACGAACGCCGAAGGGGTGGGAGGGAGAGCAGCGACGGGGCGGGGGTGTGTGTGTAACAACAGAAACCGCTCCCCACCAACACCACCCCCCCACCACCCCCCCCCCCCCCCGCCCCCCCACCGCCGCAACGAGCTCTGTCGACCCCCCTGCCGACCCCCCCCCAACCCCCACCCCTCCCGCCACCAGGTCCACCGTGACACCGGCCGCCCCCTGCCACCCCCGGGGTTCGCGAGGAGACCGGCCGCCCCCTACCTCCGGCCCGCTTTCCACCAGCAGCAGCACATTGGCCGCTCCAGGGAAGGAAGGCGGGAGACCTTAGGACCCAGCGGCGTCGCCGCCGCCGCCTCCGTGCCGGGGGGCCCGGAGGGGCCTCCCGCCGGCGGCGGCGATGATGGGTGGCGCGTGTTTTGGACGCTGAGCCCCCGCAGCTGCCGAGTCCCTGCCGCGCCGTGCCCGCGGCCCGGCTCCCCGCCTTCCTCAGTCGGTCGCTCGGCCGCCCGCCCTCCTGCCCGCCTGCTCCGTTCCCGCCGCGGGTTGAAAGCCAAACGAACGCCGAAGGGGTGGGAGGGAGAGCAGCGAGGGCGGGTGGTGGTGGTGGTGGTGGTGTAACAGAAACCGCCCCCGATCCCCCACCCCCCAGCCGTAGTGCTCCGCGGCGCCGAGGAGGCTGCGGTCGGTTGGCGGCCGCACCCACCGCCCTGCAGCTCCGGAGTTGCAGCGGTGGGGCGGGGACCAACGGCTCTTCGGGCGCGCGGGCGACGGTGGGGGTCGGGGGGCTGGGGGGGGTGGGGGGCTGGGGGTGTCTGTGTGTGTGCGCGTGCGTGCGTGCGTGTGTGTGTGTGTGTGTGTGTCTGTGTCTGTGTGTGCGTGTGTGTGTGTGCGCGCCTGTGTCTCTCTCTCGCGCGCGCGCGCTCTCTCTCTCTCTCTCTCTCTCTCTCTCTCTGTGTCTCTGCGTGTGTGTCCGAGCTCGTGTGTGTCGCGGCGGGGGGGGGGGGGGGGGGGGGGAACAAACAACAAAACAACAATCCGAACAACACACACACACACACACACACGCGCGCACACACCCCCACACCCCCTATTCCCACACATAAAGCCCGGGAGCCCCCTTCCCACCCCCCCACCCCAACCCCGTCGAAAAAAACCTAAACGCGAATGCCAGCGAGCGCCTGGCAACGCCGGGACCCGGACCCGGACCCGGACCCGGACCCGGACCCGGTGAAGGGCGCCCGGTGCCCACGCCTCTGCGGCACAGCGAAAGGCGGGGGGAAAGAAACAAAATAAAAACACACACACGCACCCCCACCCCCCCCCCCACCCCCCCTCCCCCGAGACTAAAGCTAAACCCACGCTGCGAAACCAAAAGCTGAAGCCGAGGACCGCCCGGCAGCGCCGGGACCCCGACCCGGCGAAAAGCGCCCGGTTCCCGATGCGAACTCGCTCCAGCGAGACGGGCGTCTCCGTTGGGGGTGAGGTGCGGGGAACGTCGCCGCTTCTGCCGGGTCCCCTGGCAGCCGCGGGAAGCGGGGGGGGGGAGTGGCGGGCGGCGCCGTGCGGCGCGGAGTGGCGCGGCGCAGAGGGGCTGACTGGCGGCCGAGGGGGCGGGCAGCGAATGATGCCAGCGACTGCATGGCAGCCAACGGGTCGGGGCGGGGGGGTGGGGGGGCTGGTGCTGCGTGCACATGAGAGCGCGGCGGGGCGCGGGGGTGCGGGGGTGCGTTAAGAAAAAAAATTTCCCTTTTCATTTATTTTTTTTCGGATTTCATTGGCATCTATCGAAACAAAAATGTCTCGCACGACGCGGCCGCCAGGTCTACCCGCCTCCGGGGCGTGAAGCGGCCGACAGGTCTGCCCGCCTCCGGGGCGTGAGGCGGCCGTCAGGTCTACCCGCCTCCGCGGCGTGAGGCGGCCGTCAGGTCTACCCGCCTCCGCGGCGTGTGGCGGCCGTCAGGTCTACCCGCCTCCGGGGCGTGTGGCGGCCGTCAGGTCTACCCGCCTCCGGGGCGTGAGGCGGCCGTCAGGTCTACCCGCCTCCGCGGCGTGTGGCGGCCGTCAGGTCTACCCGCCTCCGGGGCGTGTGGCGGCCGTCAGGTCTACCCGCCTCCGGGGCGTGAGGCGGCCGTCAGGTCTACCCGCCTCCGCGGCGTGAGGCGGCCGTCAGGTCTACCCGCCTCCGGGGCGTGAGGCGGCCGTCAGGTCTACCCGCCTCCGGGGCGTGAGGCGGCCGTCAGGTCTACCCGCCTCCGGGGCGTGTGGCGGCCGTCAGGTCTACCCGCCTCCGGGGCGTGAGGCGGCCGTCAGGTCTACCCGCCTCCGGGGCGCGACGCGGCCGTCAGGTCTACCCGCCTCCGGGGCGTGAGGCGGCCGTCAGGTCTACCCGCCTCCGGGGCGCGACGCGGCCGTCAGGTCTACCCGCCTCCGGGGCGTGAGGCGGCCGTCAGGTCTACCCGCCTCCGCGGCGTGAGGCGGCCGTCAGGTCTACCCGCCTCCGGGGCGTGTGGCGGCCGTCAGGTCTACCCGCCTCCGGGGCGTGAGGCGGCCGTCAGGTCTACCCGCCTCCGGGGCGCGACGCGGCCGTCAGGTCTACCCGCCTCCGGGGCGTGTGGCGGCCGTCAGGTCTACCCGCCTCCGGGGCGTGAGGCGGCCGTCAGGTCTACCCGCCTCCGGGGCGTGAGGCGGCCGTCAGGTCTACCCGCTTCCGGGGCGTGAGGCGGCCGTCAGGTCTACCCGCCTCCGGGGCGTGAGGCGGCCGTCAGGTCTACCCGCTTCCGCGGCGTGAGGCGGCCGTCAGGTCTACCCGCCTCCGGGGCGTGAGGCGGCCGTCAGGTCTACCCGCCTCCGGGGCGTGAGGCGGCCGTCAGGTCTACCCGCCTCCGGGGCGTGAGGCGGCCGTCAGGTCTACCCGCCTCCGGGGCGTGAGGCGGCCGTCAGGTCTACCCGCTTCCGCGGCGTGAGGCGGCCGTCAGGTCTACCCGCCTCCGGGGCGTGTGGCGGCCGTCAGGTCTACCCGCCTCCGGGGCGTGAGGCGGCCGTCAGGTCTACCCGCCTCCGGGGCGTGAGGCGGCCGTCAGGTCTACCCGCTTCCGCGGCGTGAGGCGGCCGTCAGGTCTACCCGCCTCCGGGGCGTGAGGCGGCCGTCAGGTCTACCCGCCTCCGGGGCGTGAGGCGGCCGTCAGGTCTACCCGCCTCCGGGGCGTGAGGCGGCCGTCAGGTCTACCCACCTCCGAGGCGACCGGCGGTGGCCGCTAGGTGTACCCGGCTCCACGTTGCCGGCGGCCGGCTCAGCGTCCGTCGAAAGGGCTGCCAGGTCTACCCGGCTCCGTCGGGACTTAGAGCGCGGGCAGACCTGTTGGCTCCGGCAGTTCCTCCAAGGGGTCGCTGTTTCGCGCTGCCTCCAGTTAGGTCATCGTAAGAGTCGGCGTCTCTGCAGCGCCTCCCCCGCTGGCAGGCAGACACTGCCTTTAAGCGCCCCTTTCCGGCGCGGACCCATATTCTCCTTATATAGGGGCACGAGGCGTCTCTGCTCCAGACAAGCGCCACCGAGCGAGGGCACGCGGCTTAGCCGGCCAAGTGGAATGCTGGGCGGCCGCAGACGGTGGTTTCCCCCGGGGAATTGGGCACGGTTCTCAAGCCGGTGCTCTGTCAGGCGAGCGTGCACGGAACCGAGAGCACCCAGAGAGATGCCGAACGGCACGAAGCCGGGCGGCGTTGGGGCGGTCGCTGCCGAGTGGTGAGAAAAGGACGGGCAGAGGTGCACGGGAGAGGCCGAAGACCGGTGGCCGGAGGCGGCTGGCGGCACTTGAACGCTGGATACTGGGGGGGGGAGCCGAGCTGTGAGACTACCGTGGGTGGTTACCCCCGTCCCCCCCCCGGTCCCCCGAGAGCCCGATGATGGCGGAGGGGGGGAGCGCCGGTATGTGTGTTGACACAGCGGTGCTCCGTACGGTTCCAGCCCGTCGGGGGCTGTTGCCCAGCTCCTTGAGGGGGCCTTGGGGATGGGACGAGAGGTGGCGGCGGCGGCACCTGCTCCCTTTGTTTGCCGGCCTTAAGCCGGAGCCCGTGGCATGGGCACGCCACGGTTTTGGCTGGTCGCGGTGGCCGGCAGCTTGGATGCAGACGGCCCGGGGGGGGTGTGTCTCGAGCCACCGGTGGGTGGCCCCCCCCCCCCGGCCCCCCGAGAGCCCGACGATGGTAAGGCGAGAGGCGGCGGCGCCTCCCTGGTTCTTGGTTTACTCCTTTCGTTGCCGGTATCGTATGCCATACGTGCGGGGCGGCCTGTGGTGTCCGGCCGGCTCTCGGCGTCCCTGGTTTCTACCGGCCGGGCTCGGTGAAGGGAGGTCTGCACGGTGCTGTGAGCGAAGGCTAGTCGACTCCTCGGGTCCTTTGCTCTCTCGGCCCTAAGCCGGAGCCCGTGACATGGGCACAGCACGGTACGTTTTTGGCCGCCGGTGTTGGCTGGCAGCCGGGTGCAGATGGCCGTGGTGGGGTGTCTCGAGCCTTCAGCGGCTACCCCCCCCCACCACTCTGGTCCCCTGAGAAGCCGGATGATGGTAAGGCGAGGCGGCGGCGCCTCGGTCCTCTTTTCCGCTTTCTTTTTTTCCTGGTGCAGATGCCATACGTGGGGCGGCCTGCGGTGTCCGGTCTGCTCCTGGCGTCCCTGGTTTGTACCAGCCGGGCTCAGTGAAGGGGAGGTCTGCACGGTGCTGTGAGCGAGGTTGGTCGGCGCCTCGGTTCCTTTGCTCTCTGGCCCTAAGCCGGAGCCCGCGATGCGGGTACAGCACGTTTTTTTGTTTTTGGCCGGTGGTGGTGTCCGGCAGCCGGATGCAGATGGCCGGCGGGGTGTCCTGAGCCTTCAGCGGCTTTCCCCCGGCCCCCCGCCTGAGCTGTTCCACACCTGGCTTTTTCCCTCCGGGGTAACCTGTTCCCTGCGTTTGTTGGGCAAAGGCCGGTGGCCGGCGGCGGCCGCCGGCACTTGAACGCTGGAA
>NW_027438032.1:2500-10000 GCF_965140245.1 Athene noctua | reverse complement strand
GTAGACCTGGTGTCCCTCCCTGCCGGCCGGCCGGGTAGACCTGGTGTCCCTCCCGGCCGGGTAGACCTGGTGTCCCTCCCGGCCGGGTAGACCTGGTGTCCCTCCCGCGGGCGGCCTCCAGCCCAAGTCCGGCCGGCCGGGTAGACCTGGTGTCCCTCCCTGCCGGCCGGCCGGGTAGACCTGGTGTCCCTCCCGGCCGGGTAGACCTGGTGTCCCTCCCGGCCGGGTAGACCTGGTGTCCCTCCCGCGGGCGGCCTCCAGCCCAAGTCCGGCCGGCCGGGTAGACCTGGTGTCCCTCCCGGCCGGGTAGACCTGGTGTCCTTCCCGGCCGGCCGGCCGGGTAGACCTGGTGTCCCTCCCGGCCGGGTAGACCTGGTGTCCCTCCCGGCCGGCCGGCCGGGTAGACCTGGTGTCCCTCCCGGCCGGCCGGCCGGGTAGACCTGCCGGCCCGCAACCGGCCTGGTACCCACGTCGTACTGGCGGGGTGGATGCGGGCTCCCCAGATTTAAGCGTACGTGCTTCTCTCGGCGAGGTGCAGGGCTGCCGGTTGGCGGCGGTGGGGGTGAGAGGAGCGTGTCATTTCGGTTTTTTACCCTCCGCTCGTCCGAGATTGCAGCGCCTGTAATACAAGGCATGAAGCTGCAACCTCCCGCCCCGTGCCGTCGTCGTCTTTTCTGGGTTGCGATCGCAGCCACCACAGAAACGGGAAAAGAGAGATGAAAAGGAAAAATTAGTTGTTTTTTTTTTTTCTACAGCCGCCTCCCCCTGCGGTGCTCACGCCGCTGCCCTGCCCGGACCCGCTGGCCGCCGTGCGACCGCTGGCATCGACCGGTGTCTGCGTCCGCGTGGGGTCCCAGCACGGCCGGGTCTCTGGCCGGCATTCCCGCCACCCCCTCCCGGCAGCCCCCGCGCTCCCCGCCGCCTGCCCCTTGTGACGTCACAAGTAGCCGAGGAGGGGTAACAGGGCGCTTCCGGGCCCGGGCTCCCGAGCTGCCTGTGACGTCACGCCGTGCCCGAGCGGGCCCTGGCTTGAAGCAGGCGGCGGCTCGGGATGACACGGGCACCCGCGTAGCTCCAAGGCAGGGAGCAGGCCGTGGCCTGAGCCTCTCGCGGCGAAGTCACGCCTGGACTAGGACGTGATGGGCCTGGGCCGGGCCGTGGCTGGTGGGCTCTCACGCGAGGGGGTCTCCTGCAGCTTTCGAGCCGGTAGGCAGGCCAGCGGCGAGGCGAGGCCTGGCTTATGCAGCGCCCCTCGTGATCTCACCTTCAACTGGGGAGGCGACGGGGCCAGCGCAGCTGCCGGCTAGCGTACGGACGCGAGGGTCGGAACCGGCAGGGAAGAGTTCGGCTGAGACGGGATCGAACGCGGACCTGAAAACACGCGACGAGAATCACGAACGGAGAGGTCAAGCGGAAGCCTGACCAGCGCTAGGGCATCGATTCAGAAACGGTTCAGGAGCTCACGCTCTGCCCACGCACGTGCGCCCGCCTGCCCCGCACCCCCACAAGCTGCCCGGCCCGAAGCCGTCTGCCTGGGGCTGCCCGCGCGCGCACGCGTATACGGCCGCCCCCCCATCCCGCCAAAGCCGCCCCACCCGCCACGTGCTTCTCCGTGAGACCGGCGGCGCCCCCCCAACACCGCCGCTTGGCCCGCGACGAGCCCGCCCCCCCCCCCCCCCCCCCCCAACCCTCCCGCCACCAGGTTCACCGTGACACCGGCCGCCCCCCCCACCCCCCAGCCCACCCACCCCCCCCCCGCCACCCCCCGCCCCATCCCACCCCCCCACCCCCCGCCCCCGCCACCCCCGGGGTTCGCGAGGAGACCGGCCGCCCCCTACCTCCGGCCCGCTTTCCACCAGCAGCAGCACATTGGCCGCTCCAGGGAAGGAAGGCGGGAGACCTTAGGACCCAGCGGCGTCGCCGCCGCCGCCTCCGTGCCGGGGGGCCCGGAGGGGCCTCCCGCCGGCGGCGGCGATGATGGGTGGCGCGTGTTTTGGACGCTGAGCCCCCGCAGCTGCCGAGTCCCTGCCGCGCCGTGCCCGCGGCCCGGCTCCCCGCCTTCCTCAGTCGGTCGCTCGGCCGCCCGCCCTCCTGCCCGCCTGCTCCGTTCCCGCCCCGGGTTGAAAGCCAAACGAACGCCGAAGGGGTGGGAGGGAGAGCAGCGACGGGGCGGGGGTGTGTGTGTAACAACAGAAACCGCTCCCCACCAACACCACCCCCCCACCACCCCCCCCCCCCCCCGCCCCCCCACCGCCGCAACGAGCTCTGTCGACCCCCCTGCCGACCCCCCCCCAACCCCCACCCCTCCCGCCACCAGGTCCACCGTGACACCGGCCGCCCCCTGCCACCCCCGGGGTTCGCGAGGAGACCGGCCGCCCCCTACCTCCGGCCCGCTTTCCACCAGCAGCAGCACATTGGCCGCTCCAGGGAAGGAAGGCGGGAGACCTTAGGACCCAGCGGCGTCGCCGCCGCCGCCTCCGTGCCGGGGGGCCCGGAGGGGCCTCCCGCCGGCGGCGGCGATGATGGGTGGCGCGTGTTTTGGACGCTGAGCCCCCGCAGCTGCCGAGTCCCTGCCGCGCCGTGCCCGCGGCCCGGCTCCCCGCCTTCCTCAGTCGGTCGCTCGGCCGCCCGCCCTCCTGCCCGCCTGCTCCGTTCCCGCCGCGGGTTGAAAGCCAAACGAACGCCGAAGGGGTGGGAGGGAGAGCAGCGAGGGCGGGTGGTGGTGGTGGTGGTGGTGTAACAGAAACCGCCCCCGATCCCCCACCCCCCAGCCGTAGTGCTCCGCGGCGCCGAGGAGGCTGCGGTCGGTTGGCGGCCGCACCCACCGCCCTGCAGCTCCGGAGTTGCAGCGGTGGGGCGGGGACCAACGGCTCTTCGGGCGCGCGGGCGACGGTGGGGGTCGGGGGGCTGGGGGGGGTGGGGGGCTGGGGGTGTCTGTGTGTGTGCGCGTGCGTGCGTGCGTGTGTGTGTGTGTGTGTGTGTCTGTGTCTGTGTGTGCGTGTGTGTGTGTGCGCGCCTGTGTCTCTCTCTCGCGCGCGCGCGCTCTCTCTCTCTCTCTCTCTCTCTCTCTCTCTGTGTCTCTGCGTGTGTGTCCGAGCTCGTGTGTGTCGCGGCGGGGGGGGGGGGGGGGGGGGGGAACAAACAACAAAACAACAATCCGAACAACACACACACACACACACACACGCGCGCACACACCCCCACACCCCCTATTCCCACACATAAAGCCCGGGAGCCCCCTTCCCACCCCCCCACCCCAACCCCGTCGAAAAAAACCTAAACGCGAATGCCAGCGAGCGCCTGGCAACGCCGGGACCCGGACCCGGACCCGGACCCGGACCCGGACCCGGTGAAGGGCGCCCGGTGCCCACGCCTCTGCGGCACAGCGAAAGGCGGGGGGAAAGAAACAAAATAAAAACACACACACGCACCCCCACCCCCCCCCCCACCCCCCCTCCCCCGAGACTAAAGCTAAACCCACGCTGCGAAACCAAAAGCTGAAGCCGAGGACCGCCCGGCAGCGCCGGGACCCCGACCCGGCGAAAAGCGCCCGGTTCCCGATGCGAACTCGCTCCAGCGAGACGGGCGTCTCCGTTGGGGGTGAGGTGCGGGGAACGTCGCCGCTTCTGCCGGGTCCCCTGGCAGCCGCGGGAAGCGGGGGGGGGGAGTGGCGGGCGGCGCCGTGCGGCGCGGAGTGGCGCGGCGCAGAGGGGCTGACTGGCGGCCGAGGGGGCGGGCAGCGAATGATGCCAGCGACTGCATGGCAGCCAACGGGTCGGGGCGGGGGGGTGGGGGGGCTGGTGCTGCGTGCACATGAGAGCGCGGCGGGGCGCGGGGGTGCGGGGGTGCGTTAAGAAAAAAAATTTCCCTTTTCATTTATTTTTTTTCGGATTTCATTGGCATCTATCGAAACAAAAATGTCTCGCACGACGCGGCCGCCAGGTCTACCCGCCTCCGGGGCGTGAAGCGGCCGACAGGTCTGCCCGCCTCCGGGGCGTGAGGCGGCCGTCAGGTCTACCCGCCTCCGCGGCGTGAGGCGGCCGTCAGGTCTACCCGCCTCCGCGGCGTGTGGCGGCCGTCAGGTCTACCCGCCTCCGGGGCGTGTGGCGGCCGTCAGGTCTACCCGCCTCCGGGGCGTGAGGCGGCCGTCAGGTCTACCCGCCTCCGCGGCGTGTGGCGGCCGTCAGGTCTACCCGCCTCCGGGGCGTGTGGCGGCCGTCAGGTCTACCCGCCTCCGGGGCGTGAGGCGGCCGTCAGGTCTACCCGCCTCCGCGGCGTGAGGCGGCCGTCAGGTCTACCCGCCTCCGGGGCGTGAGGCGGCCGTCAGGTCTACCCGCCTCCGGGGCGTGAGGCGGCCGTCAGGTCTACCCGCCTCCGGGGCGTGTGGCGGCCGTCAGGTCTACCCGCCTCCGGGGCGTGAGGCGGCCGTCAGGTCTACCCGCCTCCGGGGCGCGACGCGGCCGTCAGGTCTACCCGCCTCCGGGGCGTGAGGCGGCCGTCAGGTCTACCCGCCTCCGGGGCGCGACGCGGCCGTCAGGTCTACCCGCCTCCGGGGCGTGAGGCGGCCGTCAGGTCTACCCGCCTCCGCGGCGTGAGGCGGCCGTCAGGTCTACCCGCCTCCGGGGCGTGTGGCGGCCGTCAGGTCTACCCGCCTCCGGGGCGTGAGGCGGCCGTCAGGTCTACCCGCCTCCGGGGCGCGACGCGGCCGTCAGGTCTACCCGCCTCCGGGGCGTGTGGCGGCCGTCAGGTCTACCCGCCTCCGGGGCGTGAGGCGGCCGTCAGGTCTACCCGCCTCCGGGGCGTGAGGCGGCCGTCAGGTCTACCCGCTTCCGGGGCGTGAGGCGGCCGTCAGGTCTACCCGCCTCCGGGGCGTGAGGCGGCCGTCAGGTCTACCCGCTTCCGCGGCGTGAGGCGGCCGTCAGGTCTACCCGCCTCCGGGGCGTGAGGCGGCCGTCAGGTCTACCCGCCTCCGGGGCGTGAGGCGGCCGTCAGGTCTACCCGCCTCCGGGGCGTGAGGCGGCCGTCAGGTCTACCCGCCTCCGGGGCGTGAGGCGGCCGTCAGGTCTACCCGCTTCCGCGGCGTGAGGCGGCCGTCAGGTCTACCCGCCTCCGGGGCGTGTGGCGGCCGTCAGGTCTACCCGCCTCCGGGGCGTGAGGCGGCCGTCAGGTCTACCCGCCTCCGGGGCGTGAGGCGGCCGTCAGGTCTACCCGCTTCCGCGGCGTGAGGCGGCCGTCAGGTCTACCCGCCTCCGGGGCGTGAGGCGGCCGTCAGGTCTACCCGCCTCCGGGGCGTGAGGCGGCCGTCAGGTCTACCCGCCTCCGGGGCGTGAGGCGGCCGTCAGGTCTACCCACCTCCGAGGCGACCGGCGGTGGCCGCTAGGTGTACCCGGCTCCACGTTGCCGGCGGCCGGCTCAGCGTCCGTCGAAAGGGCTGCCAGGTCTACCCGGCTCCGTCGGGACTTAGAGCGCGGGCAGACCTGTTGGCTCCGGCAGTTCCTCCAAGGGGTCGCTGTTTCGCGCTGCCTCCAGTTAGGTCATCGTAAGAGTCGGCGTCTCTGCAGCGCCTCCCCCGCTGGCAGGCAGACACTGCCTTTAAGCGCCCCTTTCCGGCGCGGACCCATATTCTCCTTATATAGGGGCACGAGGCGTCTCTGCTCCAGACAAGCGCCACCGAGCGAGGGCACGCGGCTTAGCCGGCCAAGTGGAATGCTGGGCGGCCGCAGACGGTGGTTTCCCCCGGGGAATTGGGCACGGTTCTCAAGCCGGTGCTCTGTCAGGCGAGCGTGCACGGAACCGAGAGCACCCAGAGAGATGCCGAACGGCACGAAGCCGGGCGGCGTTGGGGCGGTCGCTGCCGAGTGGTGAGAAAAGGACGGGCAGAGGTGCACGGGAGAGGCCGAAGACCGGTGGCCGGAGGCGGCTGGCGGCACTTGAACGCTGGATACTGGGGGGGGGAGCCGAGCTGTGAGACTACCGTGGGTGGTTACCCCCGTCCCCCCCCCGGTCCCCCGAGAGCCCGATGATGGCGGAGGGGGGGAGCGCCGGTATGTGTGTTGACACAGCGGTGCTCCGTACGGTTCCAGCCCGTCGGGGGCTGTTGCCCAGCTCCTTGAGGGGGCCTTGGGGATGGGACGAGAGGTGGCGGCGGCGGCACCTGCTCCCTTTGTTTGCCGGCCTTAAGCCGGAGCCCGTGGCATGGGCACGCCACGGTTTTGGCTGGTCGCGGTGGCCGGCAGCTTGGATGCAGACGGCCCGGGGGGGGTGTGTCTCGAGCCACCGGTGGGTGGCCCCCCCCCCCCGGCCCCCCGAGAGCCCGACGATGGTAAGGCGAGAGGCGGCGGCGCCTCCCTGGTTCTTGGTTTACTCCTTTCGTTGCCGGTATCGTATGCCATACGTGCGGGGCGGCCTGTGGTGTCCGGCCGGCTCTCGGCGTCCCTGGTTTCTACCGGCCGGGCTCGGTGAAGGGAGGTCTGCACGGTGCTGTGAGCGAAGGCTAGTCGACTCCTCGGGTCCTTTGCTCTCTCGGCCCTAAGCCGGAGCCCGTGACATGGGCACAGCACGGTACGTTTTTGGCCGCCGGTGTTGGCTGGCAGCCGGGTGCAGATGGCCGTGGTGGGGTGTCTCGAGCCTTCAGCGGCTACCCCCCCCCACCACTCTGGTCCCCTGAGAAGCCGGATGATGGTAAGGCGAGGCGGCGGCGCCTCGGTCCTCTTTTCCGCTTTCTTTTTTTCCTGGTGCAGATGCCATACGTGGGGCGGCCTGCGGTGTCCGGTCTGCTCCTGGCGTCCCTGGTTTGTACCAGCCGGGCTCAGTGAAGGGGAGGTCTGCACGGTGCTGTGAGCGAGGTTGGTCGGCGCCTCGGTTCCTTTGCTCTCTGGCCCTAAGCCGGAGCCCGCGATGCGGGTACAGCACGTTTTTTTGTTTTTGGCCGGTGGTGGTGTCCGGCAGCCGGATGCAGATGGCCGGCGGGGTGTCCTGAGCCTTCAGCGGCTTTCCCCCGGCCCCCCGCCTGAGCTGTTCCACACCTGGCTTTTTCCCTCCGGGGTAACCTGTTCCCTGCGTTTGTTGGGCAAAGGCCGGTGGCCGGCGGCGGCCGCCGGCACTTGAACGCTGGAAGACCGGCGGAGTCGAGCCTGTCGCGGCTTTACCCCGGTCCAGCCGAGTCGGCTGAAGGGAATCCTTGTGCGTGGCGGGTGGGTGGCGGCGGTGGCGGGGCACATCCCGCGCACCCGGTCCCCCACCCCCTCGACTGGTACCGGTACGGAGGCGTAGCCTACTGAGGCTGGCCTCGGGCACGTCGGACAGGCTTCGCGGCGAGCCGGCTCTGCCGGTGTTGAAGCCGCCGGAGCACCTGTCACGGATGTCGCCCCTGCTCGCTCGCACGCAGAGCCCCGCGTCGTCCGCCCGCCCGCTTGCGGGTGGCCGAGGGCAGGCGCGCGGTGGCTGTCGCTGTCCCAGGACCCGTGGCCGTTGTGGCCTTCGCTGATCGATGAGGCACTT
>NW_027438031.1:0-44934 GCF_965140245.1 Athene noctua | reverse complement strand
TGCACTTCCCCGCCACAGGGAAGCTGCTAGCCGGGAATTCTCTGCCTGGTTCTACCCGCTGCCCGGAACGCTACGCAGGGCAAAAGCGGTTCTCGTCCTCCGTGCTTGCTTTTTCTCAGAAAGAGCCGTGGTGTGCGTTTTCGCCGGAAAGAAAGAGCCGTGGTGTGCGTTTTCGCCGGAAAACGCGTTTTCGGCCGAAAACGTGTACGTTTGCACTTCCCCGCCACAGGGAAGCTGCTAGCCGGGAATTCTCTGCCTGGTTCTACCCGCTGCCCGGAACGCTACGCAGGGCAAAAGCGGTTCTCGTCCTCCGTGCTTGCTTTTTCTCAGAAAGAGCCGTGGTGTGAACGTGTACGTTTGCACTTCCCCGCCACAGGGAAGCTGCTAGCCGGGAATTCTCTGCCTGGTTCTACCCGCTGCCCGGAACGCTACGCAGGGCAAAAGCGGTTCTCGTCCTCCGTGCTTGCTTTTTCTCAGAAAGAGCCGTGGTGTGCGTTTTCGCCGGAAAACGCGTTTTCGGCCGAAAACGTGTACGTTTGCACTTCCCCGCCACAGGGAAGCTGCTAGCCGGGAATTCTCTGCCTGGTTCTACCCGCTGCCCGGAACGCTATGCAGGGCAAAAGCGGTTCTCGTCCTCCGTGCTTGCTTTTTCTCAGAAAGAGCCGTGGTGTGCGTTTTCGCCGGAAAACGCGTTTTCGGCCGAAAACGTGTACGTTTGCACTTCCCCGCCGCAGGGAAGCTGCTAGCCGGGAATTCTCTGCCTGGTTCTACCCGCTGCCCGGAACGCTACGCAGGGCAAAAGCGGTTCTCGTCCTCCGTGCTTGCTTTTTCTCAGAAAGAGCCGTGGTGTGCGATTTCGCCGGAAAACGCGTTTTCGGCCGAAAACGTGTACGTTTGCACTTCCCCGCCACAGGGAAGCTGCTAGCCGGGAATTCTCTGCCTGGTTCTACCCGCTGCCCGGAACGCTACGCAGGGCAAAAGCGGTTCTCGTCCTCCGTGCTTGCTTTTTCTCAGAAAGAGCCGTGGTGTGCGATTTCGCCGGAAAACGCGTTTTCGGCCGAAAACGTGTACGTTTGCACTTCCCCGCCACAGGGAAGCTGCTAGCCGGGAATTCTCTGCCTGGTTCTACCCGCTGCCCGGAACGCTACGCAGGGCAAAAGCGGTTCTCGTCCTCCGTGCTTGCTTTTTCTCAGAAAGAGCCGTGGTGTGCGTTTTCGCCGGAAAACGCGTTTTCGGCCGAAAACGTGTACGTTTGCACTTCCCCGCCACAGGGAAGCTGCTAGCCGGGAATTCTCTGCCTGTTTCTACCCGCTGCCCGGAACGCTACGCAGGGCAAAAGCGGTTCTCGTCCTCCGTGCTTGCTTTTTCTCAGAAAGAGCCGTGGTGTGCGTTTTCGCCGGAAAACGCGTTATCGGCCGAAAACGTGTACGTTTGCACTTCCCCGCTACAGGGAAGCTGCTAGCCGGGAATTCTCTGCCTGGTTCTACCCGCTGCCCGGAACGCAAGGCAGGGCAAAAGCGGTTCTCGTCCTCCGTGCTTGCTTTTTCTCAGAAAGAGCCGTGGTGTGCGATTTCGCCGGAAAACGCGTTTTCGGCCGAAAACGTGTACGTTTGCACTTCCCCGCCACAGGGAAGCTGCTAGCCGGGAATTCTCTGCCTGGTTCTACCCGCTGCCCGGAACGCTACGCAGGGCAAAAGCGGTTCTCGTCCTCCGTGCTTGCTTTTTCTCAGAAAGAGCCGTGGTGTGCGATTTCGCCGGTAAACGCGTTTTCGGCCGAAAACGTGTACGTTTGCACTTCCCCGCCACAGGGAAGCTGCTAGCCGGGAATTCTCTGCCTGGTTCTACCCGCTGCCCGGAACGCTACGCAGGGCAAAAGCGGTTCTCGTCCTCCGTGCTTGCTTTTTCTCAGAAAGAGCCGTGGTGTGCCTTTTCGCCGGAAAACGCGTTTTCGGCCGAAAACGTGTACGTTTGCACTTCCCCGCCACAGGGAAGCTGCTAGCCGGGAATTCTCTGCCTGGTTCTACCCGCTGCCCGGAACGCTACGCAGGGCAAAAGCGGTTCTCGTCCTCCGTGCTTGCTTTTTCTCAGAGAGAGCCGTGGTGTTCGTTTTCGCCGGAAAACGCGTTTTCGGCCGAAAACGTGTACGTTTGCACTTCCCCGCCACAGGGAAGCTGCTAGCCGGGAATTCTCTGCCTGGTTCTACCCGCTGCCCGGAACGCTACGCAGGGCAAAAGCGGTTCTCGTCCTCCGTGCTTGCTTTTTCTCAGAAAGAGCCGTGGTGTGCGTTGTCGCCGGAAAACGCGTTTTCGCCGAAAACGTGTACGTTTGCACTTCCCCGCCACAGGGAAGCTGCTAGCCGGGAATTCTCTGCCTGGTTCTACCCGCTGCCCGGAACGCTACGCAGGGCAAAAGCGGTTCTCGTCCTCCGTGCTTGCTTTTTCTCAGAAAGAGCCGTGGTGTGCGTTTTCGCCGGAAAACGCGTTTTCGGCCGAAAACGTGTACGTTTGCACTTCCCCGCCACAGGGAAGCGGCTAGCCGGGAATTCTCTGCCTGGATCTACCCGCTGCCCGGAACGCTACGCAGGGCAAAAGCGGTTCTCGTCCTCCGTGCTTGCTTTTTCTCAGAAAGAGCCGTGGTGTGCGTTTTCGCCGGAAAACGCGTTTTCGGCCGAAAACGTGTACGTTTGCACTTCCCCGCCACAGGGAAGCTGCTAGCCGGGAATTCTCTGCCTGGTTCTACCCGCTGCCCGGAACGCTACGCAGGGCAAAAGCGGTTCTCGTCCTCCGTGCTTGCTTTTACTCAGAAATAGCCGTGGTGTGCGATTTCGCCGGAAAACGCGTTTTCGGCCGAAAACGTGTACGTTTGCACTTCCCCGCCACAGGGAAGCTGCTAGCCGGGAATTCTCTGCCTGGTTCTACCCGCTGCCCGGAACGCTACGCAGGGCAAAAGCGGTTCTCGTCCTCCGTGCTTGCTTTTTCTCAGAAAGAGCCGTGGTGTGCGTTTTCGCCGGAAAACGCGTTTTCGGCCGAAAACGTGTACGTTTGCACTTCCCCGCCACAGGGAAGCTGCTAGCCGGGAATTCTCTGCCTGGTTCTACCCGCTGCCCGGAACGCTACGCAGGGCAAAAGCGGTTCTCGTCCTCCGTGCTTGCTTTTTCTCAGAAAGAGCCGTGGTGTGCGTTTTCGCTGGAAAACGCGTTTTCGGCCGAAAACGTGTACGTTTGCACTTCCCCGCCACAGGGAAGCTGCTAGCCGGGAATTCTCTGCCTGGATCTACCCGCTGCCCGGAACGCTACGCAGGGCAAAAGCGGTTCTCGTCCTCCGTGCTTGCTTTTTCTCAGAAAGAGCCGTGGTGTGCGATTTCGCCGGAAAACGCGTTTTCGGCCGAAAACGTGTACGTTTGCACTTCCCCGCCACAGGGAAGCTGCTAGCCGGGAATTCTCTGCCTGGTTCTACCCGCTGCCCGGAACGCTACGCAGGGCAAAAGCGGTTCTCGTCCTCCGTGCTTGCTTTTTCTCAGAAAGAGCCGTGGTGTGCGATTTCGCCGGAAAACGCGTTTTCGGCCGAAAACGTGTACGTTTGCACTTCCCCGCCACAGGGAAGCTGCTAGCCGGGAATTCTCTGCCTGGTTCTACCCGCTGCCCGGAACGCTACGCAGGGCAAAAGCGGTTCTCGTCCTCCGTGCTTGCTTTTTCTCAGAAAGAGCCGTGGTGTGCGATTTCGCCGGAAAACGCGTTTTCGGCCGAAAACGTGTACGTTTGCACTTCCCCGCCACAGGGAAGCTGCTAGCCGGGAATTCTCTGCCTGGTTCTACCCGCTGCCCGGAACGCTACGCAGGGCAAAAGCGGTTCTCGTCCTCCGTGCTTGCTTTTTCTCAGAAAGAGCCGTGGTGTGCGATTTCGCCGGAAAACGCGTTTTCGGCCGAAAACGTGTACGTTTGCACTTCCCCGCCACAGGGAAGCTGCTAGCCGGGAATTCTCTGCCTGGTTCTACCCGCTGCCCGGAACGCTACGCAGGGCAAAAGCGGTTCTCGTCCTCCGTGCTTGCTTTTTCTCAGAAGGAGCCGTGGTGTGCGTTTTCGCCGGAAAACGCGTTTTCGGCCGAAAACGTGTACGTTTGCACTTCCCCGCCACAGGGAAGCTGCTAGCCGGGAATTCTCTGCCTGGTTCTACCCGCTGCCCGGAACGCTACGCAGGGCAAAAGCGGTTCTCGTCCTCCGTGCTTGCTTTTTCTCAGAAAGAGCCGTGGTGTGCGATTTCGCCGGAAAACGCGTTTTCGGCCGAAAACGTGTACGTTTGCACTTCCCCGCCACAGGGAAGCTGCTAGCCGGGAATTCTCTGCCTGGTTCTACCCGCTGCCCGGAACGCTACGCAGGGCAAAAGCGGTTCTCGCCCTCCGTGCTTGCTTTTTCTCAGAAACAGCCGTGGTGTGCGTTTTCGCCGGAAAACGCGTTTTCGGCCGAAAACGTGTACGTTTGCACTTCCCCGCCACAGGGAAGCTGCTAGCCGGGAATTCTCTGCCTGGTTCTACCCGCTGCCCGGAACGCTACGCAGGGCAAAAGCGGTTCTCGTCCTCCGTGCTTGCTTTTTCTCAGAAAGAGCCGTGGTGTGCCTTTTCGCCGGAAAACGCGTTTTCGGCCGAAAACGTGTACGTTTGCACTTCCCCGCCACAGGGAAGCTGCTAGCCGGGAATTCTCTGCCTGGTTCTACCCGCTGCCCGGAACGCTACGCAGGGCAAAAGCGGTTCTCGTCCTCCGTGCTTGCTTTTTCTCAGAAAGAGCCGTGGTGTGCCTTTTCGCCGGAAAACGCGTTTTCGGCCGAAAACGTGTACGTTTGCACTTCCCCGCCGCAGGGAAGCTGCTAGCCGGGAATTCTCTGCCTGGTTCTACCCGCTGCCCGGAACGCTACGCAGGGCAAAAGCGGTTCTCGTCCTCCGTGCTTGCTTTTTCTCAGAAAGAGCCGTGGTGTGCGATTTCGCCGGAAAACGCGTTTTCGGCCGAAAACGTGTACGTTTGCACTTCCCCGCCACAGGGAAGCTGCTAGCCGGGAATTCTCTGCCTGGTTCTACCCGCTGCCCGGAACGCTACGCAGGGCAAAAGCGGTTCTCGTCCTCCGTGCTTGCTTTTTCTCAGAAAGAGCCGTGGTGTGCGATTTCGCCGGAAAACGCGTTTTCGGCGAAAACGTGTACGTTTGCACTTCCCCGCCACAGGGAAGCTGCTAGCCGGGAATTCTCTGCCTGGTTCTACCCGCTGCCCGGAACGCTACGCAGGGCAAAAGCGGTTCTCGTCCTCCGTGCTTGCTTTTTCTCAGAAAGAGCCGTGGTGTGCGATTTCGCCGGAAAACGCGTTTTCGGCCGAAAACGTGTACGTTTGCACTTCCCCGCCACAGGGAAGCTGCTAGCCGGGAATTCTCTGCCTGGTTCTACCCGCTGCCCGGAACGCTACGCAGGGCAAAAGCGGTTCTCGTCCTCCGTGCTTGCTTTTTCTCAGAAGGAGCCGTGGTGTGCGTTTTCGCCGGAAAACGCGTTTTCGGCCGAAAACGTGTACGTTTGCACTTCCCCGCCACAGGGAAGCTGCTAGCCGGGAATTCTCTGCCTGGTTCTACCCGCTGCCCGGAACGCTACGCAGGGCAAAAGCGGTTCTCGTCCTCCGTGCTTGCTTTTTCTCAGAAAGAGCCGTGGTGTGCGATTTCGCCGGAAAACGCGTTTTCGGCCGAAAACGTGTACGTTTGCACTTCCCCGCCACAGGGAAGCTGCTAGCCGGGAATTCTCTGCCTGGTTCTACCCGCTGCCCGGAACGCTACGCAGGGCAAAAGCGGTTCTCGCCCTCCGTGCTTGCTTTTTCTCAGAAACAGCCGTGGTGTGCGTTTTCGCCGGAAAACGCGTTTTCGGCCGAAAACGTGTACGTTTGCACTTCCCCGCCACAGGGAAGCTGCTAGCCGGGAATTCTCTGCCTGGTTCTACCCGCTGCCCGGAACGCTACGCAGGGCAAAAGCGGTTCTCGTCCTCCGTGCTTGCTTTTTCTCAGAAAGAGCCGTGGTGTGCCTTTTCGCCGGAAAACGCGTTTTCGGCCGAAAACGTGTACGTTTGCACTTCTCCGCCACAGGGAAGCTGCTAGCCGGGAATTCTCTGCCTGGTTCTACCCGCTGCCCGGAACGCTACGCAGGGCAAAAGCGGTTCTCGTCCTCCGTGCTTGCTTTTTCTCAGAAAGAGCCGTGGTGTGCCTTTTCGCCGGAAAACGCATTTTCGGCCGAAAACGTGTACGTTTGCACTTCCCCGCCGCAGGGAAGCTGCTAGCCGGGAATTCTCTGCCTGGTTCTACCCGCTGCCCGGAACGCTACGCAGGGCAAAAGCGGTTCTCGTCCTCCGTGCTTGCTTTTTCTCAGAAAGAGCCGTGGTGTGCGTTTTCGCCGGAAAACGCGTTTTCGGCCGAAAACGTGTGCGTTTGCACTTCCCCGCCGCAGGGAACCTGCTAGCCGGGAATTCTCTGCCTGGTTCTACCCGCTGCCCGGAACGCTACGCAGGGCAAAAGCGGTTCTCGTCCTCCGTGCTTGCTTTTTCTCAGAAAGAGCCGTGGTGTGCGATTTCGCCGGAAAACGCGTTTTCGGCCGAAAACGTGTACGTTTGCACTTCCCCGCCACAGGGAAGCTGCTAGCCGGGAATTCTCTGCCTGGTTCTACCCGCTGCCCGGAACGCTACGCAGGGCAAAAGCGGTTCTCGTCCTCCGTGCTTGCTTTTTCTCAGAAAGAGCCGTGGTGTGCGTTTTCGCCGGAAAACGCGTTTTCGGCCGAAAACGTGTACGTTTGCACTTCCCCGCCACAGGGAAGCTGCTAGCCGGGAATTCTCTGCCTGGTTCTACCCGCTGCCCGGAACGCTACGCAGGGCAAAAGCGGTTCTCGTCCTCCGTGCTTGCTTTTTCTCAGAAAGAGCCGTGGTGTGCGATTTCGCCGGAAAACGCGTTTTCGGCCGAAAACGTGTACGTTTGCACTTCCCCGCCACAGGGAAGCTGCTAGCCGGGAATTCTCTGCCTGGTTCTACCCGCTGCCCGGAACGCTACGCAGGGCAAAAGCGGTTCTCGTCCTCCGTGCTTGCTTTTTCTCAGAAGGAGCCGTGGTGTGCGTTTTCGCCGGAAAACGCGTTTTCGGCCGAAAACGTGTACGTTTGCACTTCCCCGCCACAGGGAAGCTGCTAGCCGGGAATTCTCTGCCTGGTTCTACCCGCTGCCCGGAACGCTACGCAGGGCAAAAGCGGTTCTCGTCCTCCGTGCTTGCTTTTTCTCAGAAAGAGCCGTGGTGTTCGTTTTCGCCGGAAAACGCGTTTTCGGCCGAAAACGTGTACGTTTGCACTTCCCCGCCACAGGGAAGCTGCTAGCCGGGAATTCTCTGCCTGGTTCTACCCGCTGCCCGGAACGCTACGCAGGGCAAAAGCGGTTCTCGCCCTCCGTGCTTGCTTTTTCTCAGAAACAGCCGTGGTGTGCGTTTTCGCCGGAAAACGCGTTTTCGGCCGAAAACGTGTACGTTTGCACTTCCCCGCCACAGGGAAGCTGCTAGCCGGGAATTCTCTGCCTGGTTCTACCCGCTGCCCGGAACGCTACGCAGGGCAAAAGCGGTTCTCGTCCTCCGTGCTTGCTTTTTCTCAGAAAGAGCCGTGGTGTGCCTTTTCGCCGGAAAACGCGTTTTCGGCCGAAAACGTGTACGTTTGCACTTCCCCGCCACAGGGAAGCTGCTAGCCGGGAATTCTCTGCCTGGTTCTACCCGCTGCCCGGAACGCTACGCAGGGCAAAAGCGGTTCTCGTCCTCCGTGCTTGCTTTTTCTCAGAAAGAGCCGTGGTGTGCCTTTTCGCCGGAAAACGCATTTTCGGCCGAAAACGTGTACGTTTGCACTTCCCCGCCGCAGGGAAGCTGCTAGCCGGGAATTCTCTGCCTGGTTCTACCCGCTGCCCGGAACGCTACGCAGGGCAAAAGCGGTTCTCGTCCTCCGTGCTTGCTTTTTCTCAGAAAGAGCCGTGGTGTGCGTTTTCGCCGGAAAACGCGTTTTCGGCCGAAAACGTGTGCGTTTGCACTTCCCCGCCGCAGGGAACCTGCTAGCCGGGAATTCTCTGCCTGGTTCTACCCGCTGCCCGGAACGCTACGCAGGGCAAAAGCGGTTCTCGTCCTCCGTGCTTGCTTTTTCTCAGAAAGAGCCGTGGTGTGCGATTTCGCCGGAAAACGCGTTTTCGGCCGAAAACGTGTACGTTTGCACTTCCCCGCCACAGGGAAGCTGCTAGCCGGGAATTCTCTGCCTGGTTCTACCCGCTGCCCGGAACGCTACGCAGGGCAAAAGCGGTTCTCGTCCTCCGTGCTTGCTTTTTCTCAGAAAGAGCCGTGGTGTGCGTTTTCGCCGGAAAACGCGTTTTCGGCCGAAAACGTGTACGTTTGCACTTCCCCGCCACAGGGAAGCTGCTAGCCGGGAATTCTCTGCCTGGTTCTACCCGCTGCCCGGAACGCTACGCAGGGCAAAAGCGGTTCTCGTCCTCCGTGCTTGCTTTTTCTCAGAGAGAGCCGTGGTGTTCGTTTTCGCCGGAAAACGCGTTTTCGGCCGAAAACGTGTACGTTTGCACTTCCCCGCCACAGGGAAGCTGCTAGCCGGGAATTCTCTGCCTGGTTCTACCCGCTGCCCGGAACGCTACGCAGGGCAAAAGCGGTTCTCGTCCTCCGTGCTTGCTTTTTCTCACAAAGAGCCGTGGTGTGCGATTTCGCCGGAAAACGCGTTTTCGGCCGAAAACGTGTACGTTTGCACTTCCCCGCCACAGGGAAGCTGCTAGCCGGGAATTCTCTGCCTGGTTCTACCCGCTGCCCGGAACGCTACGCAGGGCAAAAGCGGTTCTCGTCCTCCGTGCTTGCTTTTTCTCAGAAAGAGCCGTGGTGTGCGATTTCGCCGGAAAACGCGTTTTCGGCCGAAAACGTGTACGTTTGCACTTCCCCGCCACAGGGAAGCTGCTAGCCGGGAATTCTCTGCCTGGTTCTACCCGCTGCCCGGAACGCTACGCAGGGCAAAAGCGGTTCTCGTCCTCCGTGCTTGCTTTTTCTCAGAAAGAGCCGTGGTGTGCGTTTTCGCCGGAAAACGCGTTTTCGGCCGAAAACGTGTACGTTTGCACTTCCCCGCCACAGGGAAGCTGCTAGCCGGGAATTCTCTGCCTGGTTCTACCCGCTGCCCGGAACGCTACGCAGGGCAAAAGCGGTTCTCGTCCTCCGTGCTTGCTTTTTCTCAGAAAGAGCCGTGGTGTGCGATTTCGCCGGAAAACGCGTTTTCGGCCGAAAACGTGTACGTTTGCACTTCCCCGCCACAGGGAAGCTGCTAGCCGGGAATTCTCTGCCTGGTTCTACCCGCTGCCCGGAACGCTACGCAGGGCAAAAGCGGTTCTCGTCCTCCGTGCTTGCTTTTTCTCAGAAAGAGCCGTGGTGTGCGATTTCGCCGGAAAACGCGTTTTCGGCCGAAAACGTGTACGTTTGCACTTCCCCGCCACAGGGAAGCTGCTAGCCGGGAATTCTCTGCCTGGTTCTACCCGCTGCCCGGAACGCTACGCAGGGCAAAAGCGGTTCTCGTCCTCCGTGCTTGCTTTTTCTCAGAAAGAGCCGTGGTGTGCGTTTTCGCCGGAAAACGCGTTTTCGGCCGAAAACGTGTACGTTTGCACTTCCCCGCCACAGGGAAGCTGCTAGCCGGGAATTCTCTGCCTGGTTCTACCCGCTGCCCGGAACGCTACGCAGGGCAAAAGCGGTTCTCGTCCTCCGTGCTTGCTTTTTCTCAGAAAGAGCCGTGGTGTGCGTTTTCGCCGGAAAACGCGTTTTCGGCCGAAAACGTGTACGTTTGCACTTCCCCGCCACAGGGAAGCTGCTAGCCGGGAATTCTCTGCCTGGTTCTACCCGGTGCCCGGAACGCTACGCAGGGCAAAAGCGGTTCTCGTCCTCCGTGCTTGCTTTTTCTCAGAAAGAGCCGTGGTGTGCGATTTCGCCGGAAAACGCGTTTTCGGCCGAAAACGTGTACGTTTGCACTTCCCCGCCACAGGGAAGCTGCTAGCCGGGAATTCTCTGCCTGGTTCTACCCGCTGCCCGGAACGCTACGCAGGGCAAAAGCGGTTCTCGTCCTCCGTGCTTGCTTTTTCTCAGAAACAGCCGTGGTGTGCGATTTCGCCGGAAAACGCGTTTTCGGCCGAAAACGTGTACGTTTGCACTTCCCCGCCACAGGGAAGCTGCTAGCCGGGAATTCTCTGCCTGGTTCTACCCGCTGCCCGGAACGCTACGCAGGGCAAAAGCGGTTCTCGTCCTCCGTGCTTGCTTTTTCTCAGAAAGAGCCGTGGTGTGCGATTTCGCCGGAAAACGCGTTTTCGGCCGAAAACGTGTACGTTTGCACTTCCCCGCCACAGGGAAGCTGCTAGCCGGGAATTCTCTGCCTGGTTCTACCCGCTGCCCGGAACGCTACGCAGGGCAAAAGCGGTTCTCGTCCTCCGTGCTTGCTTTTTCTCAGAAAGAGCCGTGGTGTGCGTTTTCGCCGGAAAACGCGTTTTCGGCCGAAAACGTGTACGTTTGCACTTCCCCGCCACAGGGAAGCTGCTAGCCGGGAATTCTCTGCCTGGTTCTACCCGCTGCCCGGAACGCTACGCAGGGCAAAAGCGGTTCTCGTCCTCCGTGCTTGCTTTTTCTCAGAAAGAGCCGTGGTGTGCGTTTTCGCCGGAAAACGCGTTTTCGGCCGAAAACGTGTACGTTTGCACTTCCCCGCCACAGGGAAGCTGCTAGCCGGGAATTCTCTGCCTGGTTCTACCCGCTGCCCGGAACGCTACGCAGGGCAAAAGCGGTTCTCGTCCTCCGTGCTTGCTTTTTCTCAGAAAGAGCCGTGGTGTGCGTTTTCGCCGGAAAACGCGTTTTCGGCCGAAAACGTGTACGTTTGCACTTCCCCGCCGCAGGGAAGCTGCTAGCCGGGAATTCTCTGCCTGGTTCTACCCGCTGCCCGGAACGCTACGCAGGGCAAAAGCGGTTCTCGTCCTCCGTGCTTGCTTTTTCTCAGAAAGAGCCGTGGTGTGCGATTTCGCCGGAAAACGCGTTTTCGGCCGAAAACGTGTACGTTTGCACTTCCCCGTCGCAGGGAAGCTGCTAGCCGGGAATTCTCTGCCTGGTTCTACCCGCTGCCCGGAACGCTACGCAGGGCAAAAGCGGTTCTCGTCCTCCGTGCTTGCTTTTTCTCAGAAAGAGCCGTGGTGTGCGTTTTCGCCGGAAAACGCGTTTTCGGCCGAAAACGTGTACGTTTGCACTTCCCCGCCACAGGGAAGCTGCTAGCCGGGAATTCTCTGCCTGGTTCTACCCGCTGCCCGGAACGCTACGCAGGGCAAAAGCGGTTCTCGTCCTCCGTGCTTGCTTTTTCTCAGAAAGAGCCGTGGTGTGCGTTTTCGCCGGAAAACGCGTTTTCGGCCGAAAACGTGTACGTTTGCACTTCCCCGCCACAGGGAAGCTGCTAGCCGGGAATTCTCTGCCTGGTTCTACCCGCTGCCCGGAACGCTACGCAGGGCAAAAGCGGTTCTCGTCCTCCGTGCTTGCTTTTTCTCAGAAAGAGCCGTGGTGTGCGTTTTCGCCGGAAAACGCGTTTTCGGCCGAAAACGTGTACGTTTGCACTTCCCCGCCACAGGGAAGCTGCTAGCCGGGAATTCTCTGCCTGGTTCTACCCGCTGCCCGGAACGCTACGCAGGGCAAAAGCGGTTCTCGTCCTCCGTGCTTGCTTTTTCTCAGAAAGAGCCGTGGTGTGCGATTTCGCCGGAAAACGCGTTTTCGGCCGAAAACGTGTACGTTTGCACTTCCCCGCCACAGGGAAGCTGCTAGCCGGGAATTCTCTGCCTGGTTCTACCCGCTGCCCGGAACGCTACGCAGGGCAAAAGCGGTTCTCGTCCTCCGTGCTTGTTTTTTCTCAGAAAGAGCCGTGGTGTGCGATTTCGCCGGAAAACGCGTTTTCGGCTGAAAACGTGTACGTTTGCACTTCCCCGCCACAGGGAAGCTGCTAGCCGGGAATTCTCTGCCTGGTTCTACCCGCTGCCCGGAACGCAACGCAGGGCAAAAGCGGTTCTCGTCCTCCGTGCTTGCTTTTTCTCAGAAAGAGCCGTGGTGTGCCTTTTCGCCGGAAAACGCGTTTTCGGCCGAAAACGTGTACGTTTGCACTTCCCCGCCACAGGGAAGCTGCTAGCCGGGAATTCTCTGCCTGGTTCTACCCGCTGCCCGGAACGCTACGCAGGGCAAAAGCGGTTCTCGTCCTCCGTGCTTGCTTTTTCTCAGAAAGAGCCGTGGTGTGCGATTTCGCCGGAAAACGCGTTTTCGGCCGAAAACGTGTACGTTTGCACTTCCCCGCCACAGGGAAGCTGCTAGCCGGGAATTCTCTGCCTGGTTCTACCCGCTGCCCGGAACGCTACGCAGGGCAAAAGCGGTTCTCGTCCTCCGTGCTTGCTTTTTCTCAGAAAGAGCCGTGGTGTGCGTTGTCGCCGGAAAACGCGTTTTCGGCCGAAAACGTGTACGTTTGCACTTCCCCGCCACAGGGAAGCTGCTAGCCGGGAATTCTCTGCCTGGTTCTACCCGCTGCCCGGAACGCTACGCAGGGCAAAAGCGGTTCTCGTCCTCCGTGCTTGCTTTTTCTCAGAAAGAGCCGTGGTGTGCGTTTTCGCGGGAAAACGCGTTTTCGGCCGAAAACGTGTACGTTTGCACTTCCCCGCCGCAGGGAACCTGCTAGCCGGGAATTCTCTGCCTGGTTCTACCCGCTGCCCGGAACGCTACGCAGGGCAAAAGCGGTTCTCGTCCTCCGTGCTTGCTTTTTCTCAGAAAGAGCCGTGGTGTGCGTTTTCGCCGGAAAACGCGTTTTCGGCCGAAAACGTGTACGTTTGCACTTCCCCGCCACAGGGAAGCTGCTAGCCGGGAATTCTCTGCCTGGTTCTACCCGCTGCCCGGAACGCTACGCAGGGCAAAAGCGGTTCTCGTCCTCCGTGCTTGCTTTTTCTCAGAAAGAGCCGTGGTGTGCGTTTTCGCCGGAAAACGCGTTTTCGGCCGAAAACGTGTACGTTTGCACTTCCCCGCCACAGGGAAGCTGCTAGCCGGGAATTCTCTGCCTGGTTCTACCCGCTGCCCGGAACGCTACGCAGGGCAAAAGCGGTTCTCGTCCTCCGTGCTTGCTTTTTCTCAGAAAGAGCCGTGGTGTTCGTTTTCGCCGGAAAACGCGTTTTCGGCCGAAAACGTGTACGTTTGCACTTCCCCGCCACAGGGAAGCTGCTAGCCGGGAATTCTCTGCCTGGTTCTACCCGCTGCCCGGAACGCTACGCAGGGCAAAAGCGGTTCTCGTCCTCCGTGCTTGCTTTTTCTCAGAAAGAGCCGTGGTGTTCGTTTTCGCCGGAAAACGCGTTTTCGGCCGAAAACGTGTACGTTTGCACTTCCCCGCCACAGGGAAGCTGCTAGCCGGGAATTCTCTGCCTGGTTCTACCCGCTGCCCGGAACGCTACGCAGGGCAAAAGCGGTTCTCGTCCTCCGTGCTTGCTTTTTCTCAGAAAGAGCCGTGGTGTGCCTTTTCGCCGGAAAACGCGTTTTCGGCCGAAAACCTGTACGTTTGCACTTCCCCGCCACAGGGAAGCTGCTAGCCGGGAATTCTCTGCCTGGTTCTACCCGCTGCCCGGAACGCTACGCAGGGCAAAAGCGGTTCTCGTCCTCCGTGCTTGCTTTTTCTCAGAAAGAGCCGTGGTGTGCGTTTTCGCCGGAAAACGCGTTTTCGGCCGAAAACGTGTACGTTTGCACTTCCCCGCCGCAGGAAAGCTGCTAGCCGGGAATTCTCTGCCTGGTTCTACCCGCTGCCCGGAACGCTACGCAGGGCAAAAGCGGTTCTCGTCCTCCGTGCTTGCTTTTTCTCAGAAAGAGCCGTGGTGTGCGTTTTCGCCGGAAAACGCGTTTTCGGCCGAAAACGTGTACGTTTGCACTTCCCCGCCACAGGGAAGCTGCTAGCCGGGAATTCTCTGCCTGGTTCTACCCGCTGCCCGGAACGCTACGCAGGGCAAAAGCGGTTCTCGTCCTCCGTGCTTGCTTTTTCTCAGAAAGAGCCGTGGTGTGCGTTTTCGCCGGAAAACGCGTTTTCGGCCGAAAACGTGTACGTTTGCACTTCCCCGCCACAGGGAAGCTGCTAGCCGGGAATTCTCTGCCTGGTTCTACCCGCTGCCCGGAACGCTACGCAGGGCAAAAGCGGTTCTCGTCCTCCGTGCTTGCTTTTTCTCAGAAAGAGCCGTGGTGTGCGTTTTCGCCGGAAAACGCGTTTTCGGCCGAAAACGTGTACGTTTGCACTTCCCCGCCACAGGGAAGCTGCTAGCCGGGAATTCTCTGCCTGGTTCTACCCGCTGCCCGGAACGCTACGCAGGGCAAAAGCGGTTCTCGTCCTCCGTGCTTGCTTTTTCTCAGAAAGAGCCGTGGTGTGCGTTTTCGCCGGAAAACGCGTTTTCGGCCGAAAACGTGTACGTTTGCACTTCCCCGCCACAGGGAAGCTGCTAGCCGGGAATTCTCTGCCTGGTTCTACCCGCTGCCCGGAACGCTACGCAGGGCAAAAGCGGTTCTCGTCCTCCGTGCTTGCTTTTTCTCAGAAAGAGCCGTGGTGTGCGATTTCGCCGGAAAACGCGTTTTCGGCCGAAAACGTGTACGTTTGCACTTCCCCGCCACAGGGAAGCTGCTAGCCGGGAATTCTCTGCCTGGTTCTACCCGCTGCCCGGAACGCTACGCAGGGCAAAAGCGGTTCTCGTCCTCCGTGCTTGCTTTTTCTCAGAAAGAGCCGTGGTGTGCGTTTTCGCCGGAAAACGCGTTTTCGGCCGAAAACGTGTACGTTTGCACTTCCCCGCCACAGGGAAGCTGCTAGCCGGGAATTCTCTGCCTGGTTCTACCCGCTGCCCGGAACGCTACGCAGGGCAAAAGCGGTTCTCGTCCTCCGTGCTTGCTTTTTCTCAGAAAGAGCCGTGGTGTGCGATTTCGCCGGAAAACGCGTTTTCGGCCGAAAACGTGTACGTTTGCACTTCCCCGCCACAGGGAAGCTGCTAGCCGGGAATTCTCTGCCTGGTTCTACCCGCTGCCCGGAACGCTACGCAGGGCAAAAGCGGTTCTCGTCCTCCGTGCTTGTTTTTTCTCAGAAAGAGCCGTGGTGTGCGTTTTCGCCGGAAAACGCGTTTTCGGCCGAAAACGTGTACGTTTGCACTTCCCCGCCACAGGGAAGCTGCTAGCCGGGAATTCTCTGCCTGGTTCTACCCGCTGCCCGGAACGCTACGCAGGGCAAAAGCGGTTCTCGTCCTCCGTGCTTGCTTTTTCTCAGAAAGAGCCGTGGTGTGCGTTTTCGCCGGAAAACGCGTTTTCGGCCGAAAACGTGTACGTTTGCACTTCCCCGCCACAGGGAAGCTGCTAGCCGGGAATTCTCTGCCTGGTTCTACCCGCTGCCCGGAACGCTACGCAGGGCAAAAGCGGTTCTCGTCCTCCGTGCTTGCTTTTTCTCAGAAAGAGCCGTGGTGTGCGTTTTCGCCGGAAAACGCGTTTTCGGCCGAAAACGTGTACGTTTGCACTTCCCCGCCACAGGGAAGCTGCTAGCCGGGAATTCTCTGCCTGGTTCTACCCGCTGCCCGGAACGCTACGCAGGGCAAAAGCGGTTCTCGTCCTCCGTGCTTGCTTTTTCTCAGAGAGAGCCGTGGTGTTCGTTTTCGCCGGAAAACGCGTTTTCGGCCGAAAACGTGTACGTTTGCACTTCCCCGCCACAGGGAAGCTGCTAGCCGGGAATTCTCTGCCTGGTTCTACCCGCTGCCCGGAACGCTACGCAGGGCAAAAGCGGTTCTCGTCCTCCGTGCTTGCTTTTTCTCAGAAACAGCCGTGGTGTGCGATTTCGCCGGAAAACGCGTTTTCGGCCGAAAACGTGTACGTTTGCACTTCCCCGCCACAGGGAAGCTGCTAGCCGGGAATTCTCTGCCTGGTTCTACCCGCTGCCCGGAACGCTACGCAGGGCAAAAGCGGTTCTCGTCCTCCGTGCTTGCTTTTTCTCAGAGAGAGCCGTGGTGTTCGTTTTCGCCGGAAAACGCGTTTTCGGCCGAAAACGTGTACGTTTGCACTTCCCCGCCACAGGGAAGCTGCTAGCCGGGAATTCTCTGCCTGGTTCTACCCGCTGCCCGGAACGCTACGCAGGGCAAAAGCGGTTCTCGTCCTCCGTGCTTGTTTTTTCTCAGAAAGAGCCGTGGTGTGCGATTTCGCCGGAAAACGCGTTTTCGGCCGAAAACGTGTACGTTTGCACTTCCCCGCCACAGGGAAGCTGCTAGCCGGGAATTCTCTGCCTGGTTCTACCCGCTGCCCGGAACGCTACGCAGGGCAAAAGCGGTTCTCGTCCTCCATGCTTGCTTTTTCTCAGAAAGAGCCGTGGTGTGCGTTTTCGCCGGAAAACGCTTTTTCGGCCGAAAACGTGTACGTTTGCACTTCCCCGCCACAGGGAAGCTGCTAGCCGGGAATTCTCTGCCTGGTTCTACCCGCTGCCCGGAACGCTACGCAGGGCAAAAGCGGTTCTCGTCCTCCGTGCTTGCTTTTTCTCAGAGAGAGCCGTGGTGTTCGTTTTCGCCGGAAAACGCGTTTTCGGCCGAAAACGTGTACGTTTGCACTTCCCCGCCACAGGGAAGCTGCTAGCCGGGAATTCTCTGCCTGGTTCTACCCGCTGCCCGGAACGCTACGCAGGGCAAAAGCGGTTCTCGTCCTCCGTGCTTGCTTTTTCTCAGAGAGAGCCGTGGTGTTCGTTTTCGCCGGAAAACGCGTTTTCGGCCGAAAACGTGTACGTTTGCACTTCCCCGCCACAGGGAAGCTGCTAGCCGGGAATTCTCTGCCTGGTTCTACCCGCTGCCCGGAACGCTACGCAGGGCAAAAGCGGTTCTCGTCCTCCGTGCTTGCTTTTTCTCAGAAAGAGCCGTGGTGTTCGTTTTCGCCGGAAAACGCGTTTTCGGCCGAAAACGTGTACGTTTGCACTTCCCCGCCACAGGGAAGCTGCTAGCCGGGAATTCTCTGCCTGGTTCTACCCGCTGCCCGGAACGCTACGCAGGGCAAAAGCGGTTCTCGTCCTCCGTGCTTGCTTTTTCTCAGAAAGAGCCGTGGTGTGCGATTTCGCCGGAAAACGCGTTTTCGGCCGAAAACGTGTACGTTTGCACTTCCCCGCCACAGGGAAGCTGCTAGCCGGGAATTCTCTGCCTGGTTCTACCCGCTGCCCGGAACGCTACGCAGGGCAAAAGCGGTTCTCGTCCTCCGTGCATGCTTTTTCTCAGAGAGAGCCGTGGTGTTCGTTTTCGCCGGAAAACGCGTTTTCGGCCGAAAACGTGTACGTTTGCACTTCCCCGCCACAGGGAAGCTGCTAGCCGGGAATTCTCTGCCTGGTTCTACCCGCTGCCCGGAACGCTACGCAGGGCAAAAGCGGTTCTCGTCCTCCGTGCTTGCTTTTTCTCAGAAAGAGCCGTGGTGTGCCTTTTCGCCGGAAAAGGCGTTTTCGGCCGAAAACGTGTACGTTTGCACTTCCCCGCCACAGGGAAGCTGCTAGCCGGGAATTCTCTGCCTGGTTCTACCCGCTGCCCGGAACGCTACGCAGGGCAAAAGCGGTTCTCGTCCTCCGTGCTTGCTTTTTCTCAGAAAGAGCCGTGGTGTGCGATTTCGCCGGAAAACGCGTTTTCGGCCGAAAACGTGTACGTTTGCACTTCCCCGCCACAGGGAAGCTGCTAGCCGGGAATTCTCTGCCTGGGTCTACCCGCTGCCCGGAACGCTACGCAGAGCAAAAGCGGTTCTCGTCCTCCGTGCTTGTTTTTTCTCAGAAAGAGCCGTGGTGTGCGTTTTCGCCGGAAAACGCGTTTTCGGCCGAAAACGTGTACGTTTGCACTTCCCCGCCACAGGGAAGCTGCTAGCCGGGAATTCTCTGCCTGGTTCTACCCGCTGCCCGGAACGCTACGCAGGGCAAAAGCGGTTCTCGTCCTCCGTGCTTGCTTTTTCTCAGAAAGAGCCGTGGTGTGCGTTTTCGCTGGAAAACGCGTTTTCGGCTGAAAACGTGTACGTTTGCACTTCCCCGCCACAGGGAAGCTGCTAGCCGGGAATTCTCTGCCTGGTTCTACCCGCTGCCCGGAACGCTACGCAGGGCAAAAGCGGTTCTCGTCCTCCGTGCTTGCTTTTTCTCAGAAAGAGCCGTGGTGTTCGTTTTCGCCGGAAAACGCGTTTTCGGCCGAAAACGTGTACGTTTGCACTTCCCCACCACAGGGAAGCTGCTAGCCGGGAATTCTCTGCCTGGTTCTACCCGCTGCCCGGAACGCTACGCAGGGCAAAAGCGGTTCTCGTCCTCCGTGCTTGCTTTTTCTCAGAAAGAGCCGTGGTGTTCGTTTTCGCCGGAAAACGCGTTTTCGGCCGAAAACGTGTACGTTTGCACTTCCCCGCCACAGGGAAGCTGCTAGCCGGGAATTCTCTGCCTGGTTCTACCCGCTGCCCGGAACGCTACGCAGGGCAAAAGCGGTTCTCGTCCTCCGTGCTTGCTTTTTCTCAGAAAGAGCCGTGGTGTGCGATTTCGCCGGAAAACGCGTTTTCGGCCGAAAACGTGTACGTTTGCACTTCCCCGCCACAGGGAAGCTGCTAGCCGGGAATTCTCTGCCTGGTTCTACCCGCTGCCCGGAACGCTACGCAGGGCAAAAGCGGTTCTCGTCCTCCGTGCTTGCTTTTTCTCAGAAAGAGCCGTGGTGTTCGTTTTCGCCGGAAAACGCGTTTTCGGCCGAAAACGTGTACGTTTGCACTTCCCCGCCACAGGGAAGCTGCTAGCCGGGAATTCTCTGCCTGGTTCTACCCGCTGCCCGGAACGCTACGCAGGGCAAAAGCGGTTCTCGTCCTCCGTGCTTGCTTTTTCTCAGAAAGAGCCGTGGTGTTCGTTTTCGCCGGAAAACGCGTTTTCGGCCGAAAACGTGTACGTTTGCACTTCCCCGCCACAGGGAAGCTGCTAGCCGGGAATTCTCTGCCTGGTTCTACCCGCTGCCCGGAACGCTACGCAGGGCAAAAGCGGTTCTCGTCCTCCGTGCTTGCTTTTTCTCAGAGAGAGCCGTGGTGTGCGTTTTCGCCGGAAAACGTGTACGTTTGCACTTCCCCGCCACAGGGAAGCTGCTAGCCGGGAATTCTCTGCCTGGTTCTACCCGCTGCCCGGAACGCTACGCAGGGCAAAAGCGGTTCTCGTCCTCCGTGCTTGCTTTTTCTCAGAAAGAGCCGTGGTGTGCGTTTTCGCCGGAAAACGCGTTTTCGGCCGAAAACGTGTACGATTGCACTTCCCCGCCGCAGGGAAGCTGCTAGCCGGGAATTCTCTGCCTGGTTCTACCCGCTGCCCGGAACGCTACGCAGGGCAAAAGCGGTTCTCGTCCTCCGTGCTTGCTTTTTCTCAGAGAGAGCCGTGGTGTGCGTTTTCGCCGGAAAACGTGTACGTTTGCACTTCCCCGCCACAGGGAAGCTGCTAGCCGGGAATTCTCTGCCTGGTTCTACCCGCTGCCCGGAACGCTACGCAGGGCAAAAGCGGTTCTCGTCCTCCGTGCTTGCTTTTTCTCAGAGAGAGCCGTGGTGTGCGTTTTCGCCGGAAAACGTGTACGTTTGCACTTCCCCGCCACAGGGAAGCTGCTAGCCGGGAATTCTCTGCCTGGTTCTACCCGCTGCCCGGAACGCTACGCAGGGCAAAAGCGGTTCTCGTCCTCCGTGCTTGCTTTTTCTCAGAAAGAGCCGTGGTGTGCGTTTTCGCCGGAAAACGCGTTTTCGGCCGAAAACGTGTACGATTGCACTTCCCCGCCGCAGGGAAGCTGCTAGCCGGGAATTCTCTGCCTGGTTCTACCCGCTGCCCGGAACGCTACGCAGGGCAAAAGCGGTTCTCGTCCTCCGTGCTTGCTTTTTCTCAGAAAGAGCCGTGGTGTTCGTTTTCGCCGGAAAACGCGTTTTCGGCCGAAAACGTGTACGTTTGCACTTCCCCGCCACAGGGAAGCTGCTAGCCGGGAATTCTCTGCCTGGTTCTACCCGCTGCCCGGAACGCTACGCAGGGCAAAAGCGGTTCTCGTCCTCCGTGCTTGCTTTTTCTCAGAAAGAGCCGTGGTGTTCGTTTTCGCCGGAAAACGCGTTTTCGGCCGAAAACGTGTACGTTTGCACTTCCCCGCCACAGGGAAGCTGCTAGCCGGGAATTCTCTGCCTGGTTCTACCCGCTGCCCGGAACGCTACGCAGGGCAAAAGCGGTTCTCGTCCTCCGTGCTTGCTTTTTCTCAGAGAGAGCCGTGGTGTGCGTTTTCGCCGGAAAACGTGTACGTTTGCACTTCCCCGCCACAGGGAAGCTGCTAGCCGGGAATTCTCTGCCTGGTTCTACCCGCTGCCCGGAACGCTACGCAGGGCAAAAGCGGTTCTCGTCCTCCGTGCTTGCTTTTTCTCAGAAAGAGCCGTGGTGTGCGTTTTCGCCGGAAAACGCGTTTTCGGCCGAAAACGTGTACGATTGCACTTCCCCGCCGCAGGGAAGCTGCTAGCCGGGAATTCTCTGCCTGGTTCTACCCGCTGCCCGGAACGCTACGCAGGGCAAAAGCGGTTCTCGTCCTCCGTGCTTGCTTTTTCTCAGAAAGAGCCGTGGTGTGCGATTTCGCCGGAAAACGCGTTTTCGGCCGAAAACGTGTACGTTTGCACTTCCCCGCCACAGGGAAGCTGCTAGCCGGGAATTCTCTGCCTGGTTCTACCCGCTGCCCGGAACGCTACGCAGGGCAAAAGCGGTTCTCGTCCTCCGTGCTTGCTTTTTCTCAGAAAGAGCCGTGGTGTGCGTTTTCGCCGGAAAACGCGTTTTCGGCCGAAAACGTGTACGTTTGCACTTCCCCGCCACAGGGAAGCTGCTAGCCGGGAATTCTCTGCCTGGTTCTACCCGCTGCCCGGAACGCTACGCAGGGCAAAAGCGGTTCTCGTCCTCCGTGCTTGCTTTTTCTCAGAGAGAGCCGTGGTGTTCGTTTTCGCCGGAAAACGCGTTTTTGGCCGAAAACGTGTACGTTTGCACTTCCCCGCCACAGGGAAGCTGCTAGCCGGGAATTCTCTGCCTGGTTCTACCCGCTGCCCGGAACGCTACGCAGGGCAAAAGCGGTTCTCGTCCTCCGTGCTTGCTTTTTCTCAGAAAGAGCCGTGGTGTTCGTTTTCGCCGGAAAACGCGTTTTCGGCCGAAAACGTGTACGTTTGCACTTCCCCGCCACAGGGAAGCTGCTAGCCGGGAATTCTCTGCCTGGTTCTACCCGCTGCCCGGAACGCTACGCAGGGCAAAAGCGGTTCTCGTCCTCCGTGCTTGCTTTTTCTCAGAAAGAGCCGTGGTGTGCGATTTCGCCGGAAAACGCGTTTTCGGCCGAAAACGTGTACGTTTGCACTTCCCCGCCACAGGGAAGCTGCTAGCCGGGAATTCTCTGCCTGGTTCTACCCGCTGCCCGGAACGCTACGCAGGGCAAAAGCGGTTCTCGTCCTCCGTGCTTGTTTTTTCTCAGAAAGAGCCGTGGTGTGCGATTTCGCCGGAAAACGCGTTTTCGGCCGAAAACGTGTACGTTTGCACTTCCCCGCCACAGGGAAGCTGCTAGCCGGGAATTCTCTGCCTGGTTCTACCCGCTGCCCGGAACGCTACGCAGGGCAAAAGCGGTTCTCGTCCTCCGTGCTTGTTTTTTCTCAGAAAGAGCCGTGGTGTGCGATTTCGCCGGAAAACGCGTTTTCGGCCGAAAACGTGTACGTTTGCACTTCCCCGCCACAGGGAAGCTGCTAGCCGGGAATTCTCTGCCTGGTTCTACCCGCTGCCCGGAACGCTACGCAGGGCAAAAGCGGTTCTCGTCCTCCGTGCTTGCTTTTTCTCAGAAAGAGCCGTGGTGTGCGTTTTCGCTGGAAAACGCGTTTTCGGCCGAAAACGTGTACGTTTGCACTTCCCCGCCACAGGGAAGCTGCTAGCCGGGAATTCTCTGCCTGGTTCTACCCGCTGCCCGGAACGCTACGCAGGGCAAAAGCGGTTCTCGTCCTCCGTGCTTGCTTTTTCTCAGAAAGAGCCGTGGTGTGCGTTTTCGCCGGAAAACGCGTTTTCGGCCGAAAACGTGTACGTTTGCACTTCCCCGCCACAGGGAAGCTGCTAGCCGGGAATTCTCTGCCTGGTTCTACCCGCTGCCCGGAACGCTACGCAGGGCAAAAGCGGTTCTCGTCCTCCGTGCTTGCTTTTTCTCAGAAAGAGCCGTGGTGTGCGTTTTCGCCGGAAGACGCGTTTTCGGCCGAAAACGTGTACGTTTGCACTTCCCCGCCACAGGGAAGCTGCTAGCCGGGAATTCTCTGCCTGGTTCTACCCGCTGCCCGGAACGCTACGCAGGGCAAAAGCGGTTCTCGTCCTCCGTGCTTGCTTTTTCTCAGAAAGAGCCGTGGTGTGCGTTTTCGCCGGAAAACGCGTTTTCGGCCGAAAACGTGTACGTTTGCACTTCCCCGCCACAGGGAAGCTGCTAGCCGGGAATTCTCTGCCTGGTTCTACCCGCTGCCCGGAACGCTACGCAGGGCAAAAGCGGTTCTCGTCCTCCGTGCTTGCTTTTTCTCAGAAAGAGCCGTGGTGTGCGATTTCGCCGGAAAACGCGTTTTCGGCCGAAAACGTGTACGTTTGCACTTCCCCGCCACAGGGAAGCTGCTAGCCGGGAATTCTCTGCCTGGTTCTACCCGCTGCCCGGAACGCTACGCAGGGCAAAAGCGGTTCTCGTCCTCCGTGCTTGCTTTTTCTCAGAAAGAGCCGTGGTGTGCGATTTCGCCGGAAAACGCGTTTTCGGCCGAAAACGTGTACGTTTGCACTTCCCCGCCACAGGGAAGCTGCTAGCCGGGAATTCTCTGCCTGGTTCTACCCGCTGCCCGGAACGCTACGCAGGGCAAAAGCGGTTCTCGTCCTCCGTGCTTGCTTTTTCTCAGAAAGAGCCGTGGTGTTCGTTTTCGCCGGAAAACGCGTTTTCGGCCGAAAACGTGTACGTTTGCACTTCCCCGCCACAGGGAAGCTGCTAGCCGGGAATTCTCTGCCTGGTTCTACCCGCTGCCCGGAACGCTACGCAGGGCAAAAGCGGTTCTCGTCCTCCGTGCTTGCTTTTTCTCAGAAAGAGCCGTGGTGTGCGATTTCGCCGGAAAACGCGTTTTCGGCCGAAAACGTGTACGTTTGCACTTCCCCGCCACAGGGAAGCTGCTAGCCGGGAATTCTCTGCCTGGTTCTACCCGCTGCCCGGAACGCTACGCAGGGCAAAAGCGGTTCTCGTCCTCCGTGCTTGCTTTTTCTCAGAGAGAGCCGTGGTGTTCGTTTTCGCCGGAAAACGCGTTTTCGGCCGAAAACGTGTACGTTTGCACTTCCCCGCCACAGGGAAGCTGCTAGCCGGGAATTCTCTGCCTGGTTCTACCCGCTGCCCGGAACGCTACGCAGGGCAAAAGCGGTTCTCGTCCTCCGTGCTTGCTTTTTCTCAGAAAGAGCCGTGGTGTGCGTTTTCGCCGGAAAACGCGTTTTCGGCCGAAAACGTGTACGTTTGCACTTCCCCGCCACAGGGAAGCTGCTAGCCGGGAATTCTCTGCCTGGTTCTACCCGCTGCCCGGAACGCTACGCAGGGCAAAAGCGGTTCTCGTCCTCCGTGCTTGCTTTTTCTCAGAAAGAGCCGTGGTGTGCGATTTCGCCGGAAAACGCGTTTTCGGCCGAAAACGTGTACGTTTGCACTTCCCCGCCACAGGGAAGCTGCTAGCCGGGAATTCTCTGCCTGGTTCTACCCGCTGCCCGGAACGCAACGCAGGGCAAAAGCGGTTCTCGTCCTCCGTGCTTGCTTTTTCTCAGAAAGAGCCGTGGTGTGCGTTTTCGCCGGAAAACGCGTTTTCGGCCGAAAACGTGTACGTTTGCACTTCCCCGCCACAGGGAAGCTGCTAGCCGGGAATTCTCTGCCTGGTTCTACCCGCTGCCCGGAACGCTACGCAGGGCAAAAGCGGTTCTCGTCCTCCGTGCTTGCTTTTTCTCAGAAAGAGCCGTGGTGTTCGTTTTCGCCGGAAAACGCGTTTTCGGCCGAAAACGTGTACGTTTGCACTTCCCCGCCACAGGGAAGCTGCTAGCCGGGAATTCTCTGCCTGGTTCTACCCGCTGCCCGGAACGCTACGCAGGGCAAAAGCGGTTCTCGTCCTCCGTGCTTGCTTTTTCTCAGAAAGAGCCGTGGTGTGCGTTTTCGCCGGAAAACGCGTTTTCGGCCGAAAACGTGTACGTTTGCACTTCCCCGCCACAGGGAAGCTGCTAGCCGGGAATTCTCTGCCTGGTTCTACCCGCTGCCCGGAACGCTACGCAGGGCAAAAGCGGTTCTCTTCCTCCGTGCTTGCTTTTTCTCAGAAAGAGCCGTGGTGTGCGTTGTCGCCGGAAAACGCGTTTTCGGCCGAAAACGTGTACGTTTGCACTTCCCCGCCACAGGGAAGCTGCTAGCCGGGAATTCTCTGCCTGGTTCTACCCGCTGCCCGGAACGCTACGCAGGGCAAAAGCGGTTCTCGTCCTCCGTGCTTGCTTTTTCTCAGAAAGAGCCGTGGTGTGCCTTTTCGCCGGAAAACGCGTTTTCGGCCGAAAACCTGTACTTTTGCACTTCCCCGCCACAGGGAAGCTGCTAGCCGGGAATTCTCTGGCTGGTTCTACCCGCTGCCCGGAACGCTACGCAGGGCAAAAGCGGTTCTCGTCCTCCGTGCTTGCTTTTTCTCAGAAAGAGCCGTGGTGTGCGTTTTCGCCGGAAAACGCGTTTTCGGCCGAAAACGTGTACGTTTGCACTTCCCCGCCGCAGGGAAGCTGCTAGCCGGGAATTCTCTGCCTGGTTCTACCCGCTGCCCGGAACGCTACGCAGGGCAAAAGCGGTTCTCGTCCTCCGTGCTTGCTTTTTCTCAGAAAGAGCCGTGGTGTGCGTTTTCGCCGGAAAACGCGTTTTCGGCCGAAAACGTGTACGTTTGCACTTCCCCGCCACAGGGAAGCTGCTAGCCGGGAATTCTCTGCCTGGTTCTACCCGCTGCCCGGAACGCTACGCAGGGCAAAAGCGGTTCTCGTCCTCCGTGCTTGCTTTTTCTCAGAAAGAGCCGTGGTGTGCGATTTCGCCGGAAAACGCGTTTTCGGCCGAAAACGTGTACGTTTGCACTTCCCCGCCACAGGGAAGCTGCTAGCCGGGAATTCTCTGCCTGGTTCTACCCGCTGCCCGGAACGCTACGCAGGGCAAAAGCGGTTCTCGTCCTCCGTGCTTGCTTTTTCTCAGAAAGAGCCGTGGTGTGCGTTTTCGCCGGAAAACGCGTTTTCGGCCGAAAACGTGTACGTTTGCACTTCCCCGCCACAGGGAAGCTGCTAGCCGGGAATTCTCTGCCTGGTTCTACCCGCTGCCCGGAACGCTACGCAGGGCAAAAGCGGTTCTCGTCCTCCGTGCTTGCTTTTTCTCAGAAAGAGCCGTGGTGTGCGATTTCGCCGGAAAACGCGTTTTCGGCCGAAAACGTGTACGTTTGCACTTCCCCGCCACAGGGAAGCTGCTAGCCGGGAATTCTCTGCCTGGTTCTACCCGCTGCCCGGAACGCTACGCAGGGCAAAAGCGGTTCTCGTCCTCCGTGCTTGCTTTTTCTCAGAAAGAGCCGTGGTGTGCGTTTTCGCCGGAAAACGCGTTTTCGGCCGAAAACGTGTACGTTTGCACTTCCCCGCCACAGGGAAGCTGCTAGCCGGGAATTCTCTGCCTGGATCTACCCGCTGCCCGGAACGCTACGCAGGGCAAAAGCGGTTCTCGTCCTCCGTGCTTGCTTTTTCTCAGAAAGAGCCCTGGTGTGCCTTTTCGCCGGAAAACGCGTTTTCGGCCGAAAACGTGTACGTTTGCACTTCCCCGCCACAGGGAAGCTGCTAGCCGGGAATTCTCTGCCTGGTTCTACCCGCTGCCCGGAACGCTACGCAGGGCAAAAGCGGTTCTCGTCCTCCGTGCTTGCTTTTTCTCAGAAAGAGCCGTGGTGTGCGTTTTCGCCGGAAAACGCGTTTTCGGCCGAAAACGTGTACGTTTGCACTTCCCCGCCGCAGGGAAGCTGCTAGCCGGGAATTCTCTGCCTGGTTCTACCCGCTGCCCGGAACGCTACGCAGGGCAAAAGCGGTTCTCGTCCTCCGTGCTTGCTTTTTCTCAGAAAGAGCCGTGGTGTGCGTTTTCGCCGGAAAACGCGTTTTCGGCCGAAAACGTGTACGTTTGCACTTCCCCGCCACAGGGAAGCTGCTAGCCGGGAATTCTCTGCCTGGTTCTACCCGCTGCCCGGAACGCTACGCAGGGCAAAAGCGGTTCTCGTCCTCCGTGCTTGCTTTTTCTCAGAAAGAGCCGTGGTGTGCGATTTCGCCGGAAAACGCGTTTTCGGCCGAAAAAGTGTACGTTTGCACTTCCCCGCCACAGGGAAGCTGCTAGCCGGGAATTCTCTGCCTGGTTCTACCCGCTGCCCGGAACGCTACGCAGGGCAAAAGCGGTTCTCGTCCTCCGTGCTTGCTTTTTCTCAGAAAGAGCCGTGGTGTGCGTTTTCGCCGGAAAACGCTTTTTCGGCCGAAAACGTGTACGTTTGCACTTCCCCGCCACAGGGAAGCTGCTAGCCGGGAATTCTCTGCCTGGTTCTACCCGCTGCCCGGAACGCTACGCAGGGCAAAAGCGGTTCTCGTCCTCCGTGCTTGCTTTTTCTCAGAAAGAGCCGTGGTGTGCGATTTCGCCGGAAAACGCGTTTTCGGCCGAAAACGTGTACGTTTGCACTTCCCCGCCACAGGGAAGCTGCTAGCCGGGAATTCTCTGCCTGGTTCTACCCGCTGCCCGGAACGCTACGCAGGGCAAAAGCGGTTCTCGTCCTCCGTGCTTGCTTTTTCTCAGAAACAGCCGTGGTGTGCGATTTCGCCGGAAAACGCGTTTTCGGCCGAAAACGTGTACGTTTGCACTTCCCCGCCACAGGGAAGCTGCTAGCCGGGAATTCTCTGCCTGGTTCTACCCGCTGCCCGGAACGCTACGCAGGGCAAAAGCGGTTCTCGTCCTCCGTGCTTGCTTTTTCTCAGAAAGAGCCGTGGTGTGTGTTTTCGCCGGAAAACGCGTTTTCGGCCGAAAACGTGTACGTTTGCACTTCCCCGCCACAGGGAAGCTGCTAGCCGGGAATTCTCTGCCTGGTTCTACCCGCTGCCCGGAACGCTACGCAGGGCAAAAGCGGTTCTCGTCCTCCGTGCTTGCTTTTTCTCAGAAAGAGCCGTGGTGTGCGTTTTCGCCGGAAAACGCGTTTTCGGCCGAAAACGTGTACGTTTGCACTTCCCCGCCACAGGGAAGCTGCTAGCCGGGAATTCTCTGCCTGGTTCTACCCGCTGCCCGGAACGCTACGCAGGGCAAAAGCGGTTCTCGTCCTCCGTGCTTGCTTTTTCTCAGAAAGAGCCGTGGTGTGCGTTTTCGCCGGAAAACGCGTTTTCGGCCGAAAACGTGTACGTTTGCACTTCCCCGCCACAGGGAAGCTGCTAGCCGGGAATTCTCTGCCTGGTTCTACCCGCTGCCCGGAACGCTACGCAGGGCAAAAGCGGTTCTCGTCCTCCGTGCTTGCTTTTTCTCAGAAAGAGCCGTGGTGTGCGTTGTCGCCGGAAAACGCGTTTTCGGACGAAAACGTGTACGTTTGCACTTCCCCGCCACAGGGAAGCTGCTAGCCGGGAATTCTCTGCCTGGTTCTACCCGCTGCCCGGAACGCTACGCAGGGCAAAAGCGGTTCTCGTCCTCCGTGCTTGCTTTTTCTCAGAAAGAGCCGTGGTGTTCGTTTTCGCCGGAAAACGCGTTTTCGGCCGAAAACGTGTACGTTTGCACTTCCCCGCCACAGGGAAGCTGCTAGCCGGGAATTCTCTGCCTGGTTCTACCCGCTGCCCGGAACGCTACGCAGGGCAAAAGCGGTTCTCGTCCTCCGTGCTTGCTTTTTCTCAGAAAGAGCCGTGGTGTGCGTTTTCGCCGGAAAACGCGTTTTCGGCCGAAAACGTGTACGTTTGCACTTCCCCGCCACAGGGAAGCTGCTAGCCGGGAATTCTCTGCCTGGTTCTACCCGCTGCCCGGAACGCTACGCAGGGCAAAAGCGGTTCTCGTCCTCCGTGCTTGCTTTTTCTCAGAAAGAGCCGTGGTGTGCGTTTTCGCCGGAAAACGCGTTTTCGGCCGAAAACGTGTACGTTTGCACTTCCCCGCCACAGGGAAGCTGCTAGCCGGGAATTCTCTGCCTGGTTCTACCCGCTGCCCGGAACGCTACGCAGGGCAAAAGCGGTTCTCGTCCTCCGTGCTTGCTTTTTCTCAGAAAGAGCCGTGGTGTGCGTTTTCGCCGGAAAACGCGTTTTCGGCCGAAAACGTGTACGTTTGCACTTCCCCGCCACAGGGAAGCTGCTAGCCGGGAATTCTCTGCCTGGTTCTACCCGCTGCCCGGAACGCTACGCAGGGCAAAAGCGGTTCTCGTCCTCCGTGCTTGCTTTTTCTCAGAAAGAGCCGTGGTGTGCGTTTTCGCCGGAAAACGCGTTTTCGGCCGAAAACGTGTACGTTTGCACTTCCCCGCCACAGGGAAGCTGCTAGCCGGGAATTCTCTGCCTGGTTCTACCCGCTGCCCGGAACGCTACGCAGGGCAAAAGCGGTTCTCGTCCTCCGTGCTTGCTTTTTCTCAGAGAGAGCCGTGGTGTTCGTTTTCGCCGGAAAACGCGTTTTCGGCCGAAAACGTGTACGTTTGCACTTCCCCGCCACAGGGAAGCTGCTAGCCGGGAATTCTCTGCCTGGTTCTACCCGCTGCCCGGAACGCTACGCAGGGCAAAAGCGGTTCTCGTCCTCCGTGCTTGCTTTTTCTCAGAAAGAGCCGTGGTGTGCGTTTTCGCCGGAAAACGCGTTTTCGGCCGAAAACGTGTACGTTTGCACTTCCCCGCCACAGGGAAGCTGCTAGCCGGGAATTCTCTGCCTGGTTCTACCCGCTGCCCGGAACGCTACGCAGGGCAAAAGCGGTTCTCGTCCTCCGTGCTTGCTTTTTCTCAGAGAGAGCCGTGGTGTTCGTTTTCGCCGGAAAACGCGTTTTCGGCCGAAAACGTGTACGTTTGCACTTCCCCGCCACAGGGAAGCTGCTAGCCGGGAATTCTCTGCCTGGTTCTACCCGCTGCCCGGAAAGCTACGCAGGGCAAAAGCGGTTCTCGTCCTCCGTGCTTGTTTTTTCTCAGAAAGAGCCGTGGTGTGCGATTTCGCCGGAAAACGCGTTTTCGGCCGAAAACGTGTACGTTTGCACTTCCCCGCCACAGGGAAGCTGCTAGCCGGGAATTCTCTGCCTGGTTCTACCCGCTGCCCGGAACGCTACGCAGGGCAAAAGCGGTTCTCGTCCTCCATGCTTGCTTTTTCTCAGAAAGAGCCGTGGTGTACATTTTCGCCGGAAAACGCTTTTTCGGCCGAAAACGTGTACGTTTGCACTTCCCCGCCACAGGGAAGCTGCTAGCCGGGAATTCTCTGCCTGGTTCTACCCGCTGCCCGGAACGCTACGCAGGGCAAAAGCGGTTCTCGTCCTCCGTGCTTGCTTTTTCTCAGAGAGAGCCGTGGTGTTCGTTTTCGCCGGAAAACGCGTTTTCGGCCGAAAACGTGTACGTTTGCACTTCCCCGCCACAGGGAAGCTGCTAGCCGGGAATTCTCTGCCTGGTTCTACCCGCTGCCCGGAACGCTACGCAGGGCAAAAGCGGTTCTCGTCCTCCGTGCTTGCTTTTTCTCAGAAAGAGCTGTGGTGTTCGTTTTCGCCGGAAAACGCGTTTTCGGCCGAAAACGTGTACGTTTGCACTTCCCCGCCACAGGGAAGCTGCTAGCCGGGAATTCTCTGCCTGGTTCTACCCGCTGCCCGGAACGCTACGCAGGGCAAAAGCGGTTCTCGTCCTCCGTGCTTGCTTTTTCTCAGAAAGAGCCGTGGTGTGCGTTTTCGCCGGAAAACGCGTTTTCGGCCGAAAACGTGTACGTTTGCACTTCCCCGCCACAGGGAAGCTGCTAGCCGGGAATTCTCTGCCTGGTTCTACCCGCTGCCCGGAACGCTACGCAGGGCAAAAGCGGTTCTCGTCCTCCGTGCTTGCTTTTTCTCAGAAAGAGCCGTGGTGTGCGATTTCGCCGGAAAACGCGTTTTCGGCCGAAAACGTGTACGTTTGCACTTCCCCGCCACAGGGAAGCTGCTAGCCGGGAATTCTCTGCCTGGTTCTACCCGCTGCCCGGAACGCTACGCAGGGCAAAAGCGGTTCTCGTCCTCCGTGCTTGTTTTTTCTCAGAAAGAGCCGTGGTGTGCGATTTCGCCGGAAAACGCGTTTTCGGCCGAAAACGTGTACGTTTACACTTCCCCGCCACAGGGAAGCTGCTAGCCGGGAATTCTCTGCCTGGTTCTACCCGCTGCCCGGAACGCTACGCAGGGCAAAAGCGGTTCTCGTCCTCCGTGCTTGCTTTTTCTCAGAAAGAGCCGTGGTGTGCGTTTTCGCCGGAAAACGCGTTTTCGGCCGAAAACGTGTACGTTTGCACTTCCCCGCCACAGGGAAGCTGCTAGCCGGGAATTCTCTGCCTGGTTCTACCCGCTGCCCGGAACGCTACGCAGGGCAAAAGCGGTTCTCGTCCTCCGTGCTTGCTTTTTCTCAGAAAGAGCCGTGGTGTGCGTTTTCGCCGGAAAACGCGTTTTCGGCCGAAAACGTGTACGTTTGCACTTCCCCGCCACAGGGAAGCTGCTAGCCGGGAATTCTCTGCCTGGTTCTACCCGCTGCCCGGAACGCTACGCAGGGCAAAAGCGGTTCTCGTCCTCCGTGCATGCTTTTTCTCAGAAAGAGCCGTGGTGTGCGTTTTCGCCAGAAAACGCGTTTTCGGCCGAAAACGTGTACGTTTGCACTTCCCCGCCACAGGGAAGCTGCTAGCCGGGAATTCTCTGCCTGGTTCTACCCGCTGCCCGGAACGCTACGCAGGGCAAAAGCGGTTCTCGTCCTCCGTGCTTGCTTTTTCTCAGAAAGAGCCGTGGTGTGCGATTTCGCCGGAAAACGCGTTTTCGGCCGAAAACGTGTACGTTTGCACTTCCCCGCCACAGGGAAGCTGCTAGCCGGGAATTCTCTGCCTGGTTCTACCCGCTGCCCGGAACGCTACGCAGGGCAAAAGCGGTTCTCGTCCTCCGTGCTTGCTTTTTCTCAGAAAGAGCCGTGGTGTGCGTTGTCGCCGGAAAACGCGTTTTCGGCCGAAAACGTGTACGTTTGCACTTCCCCGCCACAGGGAAGCTGCTAGCCGGGAATTCTCTGCCTGGGTCTACCCGCTGCCCGGAACGCTACGCAGAGCAAAAGCGGTTCTCGTCCTCCGTGCTTGTTTTTTCTCAGAAAGAGCCGTGGTGTGCGTTTTCGCCGGAAAACGCGTTTTCGGCCGAAAACGTGTACGTTTGCACTTCCCCGCCGCAGGGAAGCTGCTATCCGGGAATTCTCTGCCTGGTTCTACCCGCTGCCCGGAACGCTACGCAGGGCAAAAGCGGTTCTCGTCCTCCGTGCTTGCTTTTTCTCAGAAAGAGCCGTGGTGTGCGTTTTCGCTGGAAAACGCGTTTTCGGCTGAAAACGTGTACGTTTGCACTTCCCCGCCACAGGGAAGCTGCTAGCCGGGAATTCTCTGCCTGGTTCTACCCGCTGCCCGGAACGCTACGCAGGGCAAAAGCGGTTCTCGTCCTCCGTGCTTGCTTTTTCTCAGAAAGAGCCGTGGTGTTCGTTTTCGCCGGAAAACGCGTTTTCGGCCGAAAACGTGTACGTTTGCACTTCCCCGCCACAGGGAAGCTGCTAGCCGGGAATTCTCTGCCTGGTTCTACCCGCTGCCCGGAACGCTACGCAGGGCAAAAGCGGTTCTCGTCCTCCGTGCTTGCTTTTTCTCAGAAAGAGCCGTGGTGTGCGATTTCGCCGGAAAACGCGTTTTCGGCCGAAAACGTGTACGTTTGCACTTCCCCGCCACAGGGAAGCTGCTAGCCGGGAATTCTCTGCCTGGTTCTACCCGCTGCCCGGAACGCTACGCAGGGCAAAAGCGGTTCTCGTCCTCCGTGCTTGCTTTTTCTCAGAAAGAGCCGTGGTGTGCGATTTCGCCGGAAAACGCGTTTTCGGCCGAAAACGTGTACGTTTGCACTTCCCCGCCACAGGGAAGCTGCTAGCCGGGAATTCTCTGCCTGGTTCTACCCGCTGCCCGGAACGCTACGCAGGGCAAAAGCGGTTCTCGTCCTCCGTGCTTGCTTTTTCTCAGAAAGAGCCGTGGTGTGCGTTTTCGCCGGAAAACGCGTTTTCGGCCGAAAACGTGTACGTTTGCACTTCCCCGCCACAGGGAAGCTGCTAGCCGGGAATTCTCTGCCTGGTTCTACCCGCTGCCCGGAACGCTACGCAGGGCAAAAGCGGTTCTCGTCCTCCGTGCTTGCTTTTTCTCAGAAAGAGCCGTGGTGTGCGTTTTCGCCGGAAAACGCGTTTTCGGCCGAAAACGTGTACGATTGCACTTCCCCGCCACAGGGAAGCTGCTAGCCGGGAATTCTCTGCCTGGTTCTACCCGCTGCCCGGAACGCTACGCAGGGCAAAAGCGGTTCTCGTCCTCCGTGCTTGCTTTTTCTCAGAAAGAGCCGTGGTGTGCGTTGTCGCCGGAAAACGCGTTTTCGGCCGAAAACGTGTACGTTTGCACTTCCCCGCCGCAGGGAAGCTGCTAGCCGGGAATTCTCTGCCTGGTTCTACCCGCTGCCCGGAACGCTACGCAGGGCAAAAGCGGTTCTCGTCCTCCGTGCTTGCTTTTTCTCAGAAAGAGCCGTGGTGTGCGTTTTCGCCGGAAGACGCGTTTTCGGCCGAAAACGTGTACGTTTGCACTTCCCCGCCACAGGGAAGCTGCTAGCCGGGAATTCTCTGCCTGGTTCTACCCGCTGCCCGGAACGCTACGCAGGGCAAAAGCGGTTCTCGTCCTCCGTGCTTGCTTTTTCTCAGAAAGAGCCGTGGTGTGTGTTTTCGCCGGAAAACGCGTTTTCGGCCGAAAACGTGTACGTTTGCACTTCCCCGCCACAGGGAAGCTGCTAGCCGGGAATTCTCTGCCTGGTTCTACCCGCTGCCCGGAACGCTACGCAGGGCAAAAGCGGTTCTCGTCCTCCGTGCTTGCTTTTTTTCAGAGAGAGCCGTGGTGTTCGTTTTAGCCGGAAAACGCGTTTTTGGCCGAAAACGTGTACGTTTGCACTTCCCCGCCACAGGGAAGCTGCTAGCCGGGAATTCTCTGCCTGGTTCTACCCGCTGCCCGGAACGCTACGCAGGGCAAAAGCGGTTCTCGTCCTCCGTGCTTGCTTTTTCTCAGAAAGAGCCGTGGTGTTCGTTTTCGCCGGAAAACGCGTTTTCGGCCGAAAACGTGTACGTTTGCACTTCCCCGCCACAGGGAAGCTGCTAGCCGGGAATTCTCTGCCTGGTTCTACCCGCTGCCCGGAACGCTACGCAGGGCAAAAGCGGTTCTCGTCCTCCGTGCTTGCTTTTTCTCAGAAAGAGCCGTGGTGTGCGATTTCGCCGGAAAACGCGTTTTCGGCCGAAAACGTGTACGTTTGCACTTCCCCGCCACAGGGAAGCTGCTAGCCGGGAATTCTCTGCCTGGTTCTACCCGCTGCCCGGAACGCTACGCAGGGCAAAAGCGGTTCTCGTCCTCCGTGCTTGTTTTTTCTCAGAAAGAGCCGTGGTGTGCGATTTCGCCGGAAAACGAGTTTTCGGCCGAAAACGTGTACGTTTGCACTTCCCCGCCACAGGGAAGCTGCTAGCCGGGAATTCTCTGCCTGGTTCTACCCGCTGCCCGGAACGCTACGCAGGGCAAAAGCGGTTCTCGTCCTCCGTGCTTGTTTTTTCTCAGAAAGAGCCGTGGTGTGCGATTTCGCCGGAAAACGCGTTTTCGGCCGAAAACGTGTACGTTTGCACTTCCCCGCCACAGGGAAGCTGCTAGCCGGGAATTCTCTGCCTGGTTCTACCCGCTGCCCGGAACGCTACGCAGGGCAAAAGCGGTTCTCGTCCTCCGTGCTTGCTTTTTCTCAGAAAGAGCCGTGGTGTGCGTTTTCGCCGGAAAACGCGTTTTCGGCCGAAAACGTGTACGTTTGCACTTCCCCGCCACAGGGAAGCTGCTAGCCGGGAATTCTCTGCCTGGTTCTACCCGCTGCCCGGAACGCTACGCAGGGCAAAAGCGGTTCTCGTCCTCCGTGCTTGCTTTTTCTCAGAGAGAGCCGTGGTGTTCGTTTTCGCCGGAAAACGCGTTTTCGGCCGAAAACGTGTACGTTTGCACTTCCCCGCCACAGGGAAGCTGCTAGCCGGGAATTCTCTGCCTGGTTCTACCCGCTGCCCGGAACGCTACGCAGGGCAAAAGCGGTTCTCGTCCTCCGTGCTTGCTTTTTCTCAGAAAGAGCCGTGGTGTGCGTTTTCGCCGGAAAACGCGTTTTCGGCCGAAAACGTGTACGTTTGCACTTCCCCGCCACAGGGAAGCTGCTAGCCGGGAATTCTCTGCCTGGTTCTACCCGCTGCCCGGAACGCTACGCAGGGCAAAAGCGGTTCTCGTCCTCCGTGCTTGCTTTTTCTCAGAAAGAGCCGTGGTGTGCGTTTTCGCGGGAAAACGCGTTTTCGGCCGAAAACGTGTACGTTTGCACTTCCCCGCCACAGGGAAGCTGCTAGCCGGGAATTCTCTGCCTGGTTCTACCCGCTGCCCGGAACGCTACGCAGGGCAAAAGCGGTTCTCGTCCTCCGTGCTTGCTTTTTCTCAGAAACAGCCGTGGTGTGCGTTTTCGCCGGAAGACGCGTTTTCGGCCGAAAACGTGTACGTTTGCACTTCCCCGCCACAGGGAAGCTGCTAGCCGGGAATTCTCTGCCTGGTTCTACCCGCTGCCCGGAACGCTACGCAGGGCAAAAGCGGTTCTCGTCCTCCGTGCTTGCTTTTTCTCAGAAAGAGCCGTGGTGTGCGTTTTCGCCGGAAGACGCGTTTTCGGCCGAAAACGTGTACGTTTGCACTTCCCCGCCACAGGGAAGCTGCTAGCCGGGAATTCTCTGCCTGGTTCTACCCGCTGCCCGGAACGCTACGCAGGGCAAAAGCGGTTCTCGTCCTCCGTGCTTGCTTTTTCTCAGAAAGAGCCGTGGTGTGCGATTTCGCCGGAAAACGCGTTTTCGGCCGAAAACGTGTACGTTTGCACTTCCCCGCCACAGGGAAGCTGCTAGCCGGGAATTCTCTGCCTGGTTCTACCCGCTGCCCGGAACGCTACGCAGGGCAAAAGCGGTTCTCGTCCTCCGTGCTTGTTTTTTCTCAGAAAGAGCCGTGGTGTGCGATTTCGCCGGAAAACGCGTTTTCGGCTGAAAACGTGTACGTTTGCACTTCCCCGCCACAGGGAAGCTGCTAGCCGGGAATTCTCTGCCTGGTTCTACCCGCTGCCCGGAACGCAACGCAGGGCAAAAGCGGTTCTCGTCCTCCGTGCTTGCTTTTTCTCAGAAAGAGCCGTGGTGTGCCTTTTCGCCGGAAAACGCGTTTTCGGCCGAAAACGTGTACGTTTGCACTTCCCCGCCACAGGGAAGCTGCTAGCCGGGAATTCTCTGCCTGGTTCTACCCGCTGCCCGGAACGCTACGCAGGGCAAAAGCGGTTCTCGTCCTCCGTGCTTGCTTTTTCTCAGAAAGAGCCGTGGTGTGCGATTTCGCCGGAAAACGCGTTTTCGGCCGAAAACGTGTACGTTTGCACTTCCCCGCCACAGGGAAGCTGCTAGCCGGGAATTCTCTGCCTGGTTCTACCCGCTGCCCGGAACGCTACGCAGGGCAAAAGCGGTTCTCGTCCTCCGTGCTTGCTTTTTCTCAGAAAGAGCCGTGGTGTGCGTTGTCGCCGGAAAACGCGTTTTCGGCCGAAAACGTGTACGTTTGCACTTCCCCGCCACAGGGAAGCTGCTAGCCGGGAATTCTCTGCCTGGTTCTACCCGCTGCCCGGAACGCTACGCAGGGCAAAAGCGGTTCTCGTCCTCCGTGCTTGCTTTTTCTCAGAAAGAGCCGTGGTGTGCGTTTTCGCGGGAAAACGCGTTTTCGGCCGAAAACGTGTACGTTTGCACTTCCCCGCCGCAGGGAACCTGCTAGCCGGGAATTCTCTGCCTGGTTCTACCCGCTGCCCGGAACGCTACGCAGGGCAAAAGCGGTTCTCGTCCTCCGTGCTTGCTTTTTCTCAGAAAGAGCCGTGGTGTGCGTTTTCGCCGGAAAACGCGTTTTCGGCCGAAAACGTGTACGTTTGCACTTCCCCGCCACAGGGAAGCTGCTAGCCGGGAATTCTCTGCCTGGTTCTACCCGCTGCCCGGAACGCTACGCAGGGCAAAAGCGGTTCTCGTCCTCCGTGCTTGCTTTTTCTCAGAAAGAGCCGTGGTGTGCGTTTTCGCCGGAAAACGCGTTTTCGGCCGAAAACGTGTACGTTTGCACTTCCCCGCCACAGGGAAGCTGCTAGCCGGGAATTCTCTGCCTGGTTCTACCCGCTGCCCGGAACGCTACGCAGGGCAAAAGCGGTTCTCGTCCTCCGTGCTTGCTTTTTCTCAGAAAGAGCCGTGGTGTTCGTTTTCGCCGGAAAACGCGTTTTCGGCCGAAAACGTGTACGTTTGCACTTCCCCGCCACAGGGAAGCTGCTAGCCGGGAATTCTCTGCCTGGTTCTACCCGCTGCCCGGAACGCTACGCAGGGCAAAAGCGGTTCTCGTCCTCCGTGCTTGCTTTTTCTCAGAAAGAGCCGTGGTGTTCGTTTTCGCCGGAAAACGCGTTTTCGGCCGAAAACGTGTACGTTTGCACTTCCCCGCCACAGGGAAGCTGCTAGCCGGGAATTCTCTGCCTGGTTCTACCCGCTGCCCGGAACGCTACGCAGGGCAAAAGCGGTTCTCGTCCTCCGTGCTTGCTTTTTCTCAGAAAGAGCCGTGGTGTGCGTTTTCGCCGGAAAACGCGTTTTCGGCCGAAAACGTGTACGTTTGCACTTCCCCGCCACAGGGAAGCTGCTAGCCGGGAATTCTCTGCCTGGTTCTACCCGCTGCCCGGAACGCTACGCAGGGCAAAAGCGGTTCTCTTCCTCCGTGCTTGCTTTTTCTCAGAAAGAGCCGTGGTGTGCGTTGTCGCCGGAAAACGCGTTTTCGGCCGAAAACGTGTACGTTTGCACTTCCCCGCCACAGGGAAGCTGCTAGCCGGGAATTCTCTGCCTGGTTCTACCCGCTGCCCGGAACGCTACGCAGGGCAAAAGCGGTTCTCGTCCTCCGTGCTTGCTTTTTCTCAGAAAGAGCCGTGGTGTGCCTTTTCGCCGGAAAACGCGTTTTCGGCCGAAAACCTGTACGTTTGCACTTCCCCGCCACAGGGAAGCTGCTAGCCGGGAATTCTCTGCCTGGTTCTACCCGCTGCCCGGAACGCTACGCAGGGCAAAAGCGGTTCTCGTCCTCCGTGCTTGCTTTTTCTCAGAAAGAGCCGTGGTGTGCGTTTTCGCCGGAAAACGCGTTTTCGGCCGAAAACGTGTACGTTTGCACTTCCCCGCCGCAGGAAAGCTGCTAGCCGGGAATTCTCTGCCTGGTTCTACCCGCTGCCCGGAACGCTACGCAGGGCAAAAGCGGTTCTCGTCCTCCGTGCTTGCTTTTTCTCAGAAAGAGCCGTGGTGTGCGTTTTCGCCGGAAAACGCGTTTTCGGCCGAAAACGTGTACGTTTGCACTTCCCCGCCACAGGGAAGCTGCTAGCCGGGAATTCTCTGCCTGGTTCTACCCGCTGCCCGGAACGCTACGCAGGGCAAAAGCGGTTCTCGTCCTCCGTGCTTGCTTTTTCTCAGAAAGAGCCGTGGTGTGCGTTTTCGCCGGAAAACGCGTTTTCGGCCGAAAACGTGTACGTTTGCACTTCCCCGCCACAGGGAAGCTGCTAGCCGGGAATTCTCTGCCTGGTTCTACCCGCTGCCCGGAACGCTACGCAGGGCAAAAGCGGTTCTCGTCCTCCGTGCTTGCTTTTTCTCAGAAAGAGCCGTCGTGTGCGTTTTCGCCGGAAAACGCGTTTTCGGCCGAAAACGTGTACGTTTGCACTTCCCCGCCACAGGGAAGCTGCTAGCCGGGAATTCTCTGCCTGGTTCTACCCGCTGCCCGGAACGCTACGCAGGGCAAAAGCGGTTCTCGTCCTCCGTGCTTGCTTTTTCTCAGAAAGAGCCGTGGTGTGCGTTTTCGCCGGAAAACGCGTTTTCGGCCGAAAACGTGTACGTTTGCACTTCCCCGCCACAGGGAAGCTGCTAGCCGGGAATTCTCTGCCTGGTTCTACCCGCTGCCCGGAACGCTACGCAGGGCAAAAGCGGTTCTCGTCCTCCGTGCTTGCTTTTTCTCAGAAAGAGCCGTGGTGTGCGATTTCGCCGGAAAACGCGTTTTCGGCCGAAAACGTGTACGTTTGCACTTCCCCGCCACAGGGAAGCTGCTAGCCGGGAATTCTCTGCCTGGTTCTACCCGCTGCCCGGAACGCTACGCAGGGCAAAAGCGGTTCTCGTCCTCCGTGCTTGCTTTTTCTCAGAAAGAGCCGTGGTGTGCGTTTTCGCCGGAAAACGCGTTTTCGGCCGAAAACGTGTACGTTTGCACTTCCCCGCCACAGGGAAGCTGCTAGCCGGGAATTCTCTGCCTGGTTCTACCCGCTGCCCGGAACGCTACGCAGGGCAAAAGCGGTTCTCGTCCTCCGTGCTTGCTTTTTCTCAGAAAGAGCCGTGGTGTGCGATTTCGCCGGAAAACGCGTTTTCGGCCGAAAACGTGTACGTTTGCACTTCCCCGCCACAGGGAAGCTGCTAGCCGGGAATTCTCTGCCTGGTTCTACCCGCTGCCCGGAACGCTACGCAGGGCAAAAGCGGTTCTCGTCCTCCGTGCTTGTTTTTTCTCAGAAAGAGCCGTGGTGTGCGTTTTCGCCGGAAAACGCGTTTTCGGCCGAAAACGTGTACGTTTGCACTTCCCCGCCACAGGGAAGCTGCTAGCCGGGAATTCTCTGCCTGGTTCTACCCGCTGCCCGGAACGCTACGCAGGGCAAAAGCGGTTCTCGTCCTCCGTGCTTGCTTTTTCTCAGAAAGAGCCGTGGTGTGCGTTTTCGCCGGAAAACGCGTTTTCGGCCGAAAACGTGTACGTTTGCACTTCCCCGCCACAGGGAAGCTGCTAGCCGGGAATTCTCTGCCTGGTTCTACCCGCTGCCCGGAACGCTACGCAGGGCAAAAGCGGTTCTCGTCCTCCGTGCTTGCTTTTTCTCAGAAAGAGCCGTGGTGTGCGTTTTCGCCGGAAAACGCGTTTTCGGCCGAAAACGTGTACGTTTGCACTTCCCCGCCACAGGGAAGCTGCTAGCCGGGAATTCTCTGCCTGGTTCTACCCGCTGCCCGGAACGCTACGCAGGGCAAAAGCGGTTCTCGTCCTCCGTGCTTGCTTTTTCTCAGAGAGAGCCGTGGTGTTCGTTTTCGCCGGAAAACGCGTTTTCGGCCGAAAACGTGTACGTTTGCACTTCCCCGCCACAGGGAAGCTGCTAGCCGGGAATTCTCTGCCTGGTTCTACCCGCTGCCCGGAACGCTACGCAGGGCAAAAGCGGTTCTCGTCCTCCGTGCTTGCTTTTTCTCAGAAACAGCCGTGGTGTGCGATTTCGCCGGAAAACGCGTTTTCGGCCGAAAACGTGTACGTTTGCACTTCCCCGCCACAGGGAAGCTGCTAGCCGGGAATTCTCTGCCTGGTTCTACCCGCTGCCCGGAACGCTACGCAGGGCAAAAGCGGTTCTCGTCCTCCGTGCTTGCTTTTTCTCAGAGAGAGCCGTGGTGTTCGTTTTCGCCGGAAAACGCGTTTTCGGCCGAAAACGTGTACGTTTGCACTTCCCCGCCACAGGGAAGCTGCTAGCCGGGAATTCTCTGCCTGGTTCTACCCGCTGCCCGGAACGCTACGCAGGGCAAAAGCGGTTCTCGTCCTCCGTGCTTGTTTTTTCTCAGAAAGAGCCGTGGTGTGCGATTTCGCCGGAAAACGCGTTTTCGGCCGAAAACGTGTACGTTTGCACTTCCCCGCCACAGGGAAGCTGCTAGCCGGGAATTCTCTGCCTGGTTCTACCCGCTGCCCGGAACGCTACGCAGGGCAAAAGCGGTTCTCGTCCTCCATGCTTGCTTTTTCTCAGAAAGAGCCGTGGTGTGCGTTTTCGCCGGAAAACGCTTTTTCGGCCGAAAACGTGTACGTTTGCACTTCCCCGCCACAGGGAAGCTGCTAGCCGGGAATTCTCTGCCTGGTTCTACCCGCTGCCCGGAACGCTACGCAGGGCAAAAGCGGTTCTCGTCCTCCGTGCTTGCTTTTTCTCAGAGAGAGCCGTGGTGTTCGTTTTCGCCGGAAAACGCGTTTTCGGCCGAAAACGTGTACGTTTGCACTTCCCCGCCACAGGGAAGCTGCTAGCCGGGAATTCTCTGCCTGGTTCTACCCGCTGCCCGGAACGCTACGCAGGGCAAAAGCGGTTCTCGTCCTCCGTGCTTGCTTTTTCTCAGAGAGAGCCGTGGTGTTCGTTTTCGCCGGAAAACGCGTTTTCGGCCGAAAACGTGTACGTTTGCACTTCCCCGCCACAGGGAAGCTGCTAGCCGGGAATTCTCTGCCTGGTTCTACCCGCTGCCCGGAACGCTACGCAGGGCAAAAGCGGTTCTCGTCCTCCGTGCTTGCTTTTTCTCAGAAAGAGCCGTGGTGTTCGTTTTCGCCGGAAAACGCGTTTTCGGCCGAAAACGTGTACGTTTGCACTTCCCCGCCACAGGGAAGCTGCTAGCCGGGAATTCTCTGCCTGGTTCTACCCGCTGCCCGGAACGCTACGCAGGGCAAAAGCGGTTCTCGTCCTCCGTGCTTGCTTTTTCTCAGAAAGAGCCGTGGTGTGCGATTTCGCCGGAAAACGCGTTTTCGGCCGAAAACGTGTACGTTTGCACTTCCCCGCCACAGGGAAGCTGCTAGCCGGGAATTCTCTGCCTGGTTCTACCCGCTGCCCGGAACGCTACGCAGGGCAAAAGCGGTTCTCGTCCTCCGTGCATGCTTTTTCTCAGAGAGAGCCGTGGTGTTCGTTTTCGCCGGAAAACGCGTTTTCGGCCGAAAACGTGTACGTTTGCACTTCCCCGCCACAGGGAAGCTGCTAGCCGGGAATTCTCTGCCTGGTTCTACCCGCTGCCCGGAACGCTACGCAGGGCAAAAGCGGTTCTCGTCCTCCGTGCTTGCTTTTTCTCAGAAAGAGCCGTGGTGTGCCTTTTCGCCGGAAAAGGCGTTTTCGGCCGAAAACGTGTACGTTTGCACTTCCCCGCCACAGGGAAGCTGCTAGCCGGGAATTCTCTGCCTGGTTCTACCCGCTGCCCGGAACGCTACGCAGGGCAAAAGCGGTTCTCGTCCTCCGTGCTTGCTTTTTCTCAGAAAGAGCCGTGGTGTGCGATTTCGCCGGAAAACGCGTTTTCGGCCGAAAACGTGTACGTTTGCACTTCCCCGCCACAGGGAAGCTGCTAGCCGGGAATTCTCTGCCTGGGTCTACCCGCTGCCCGGAACGCTACGCAGAGCAAAAGCGGTTCTCGTCCTCCGTGCTTGTTTTTTCTCAGAAAGAGCCGTGGTGTGCGTTTTCGCCGGAAAACGCGTTTTCGGCCGAAAACGTGTACGTTTGCACTTCCCCGCCACAGGGAAGCTGCTAGCCGGGAATTCTCTGCCTGGTTCTACCCGCTGCCCGGAACGCTACGCAGGGCAAAAGCGGTTCTCGTCCTCCGTGCTTGCTTTTTCTCAGAAAGAGCCGTGGTGTGCGTTTTCGCTGGAAAACGCGTTTTCGGCTGAAAACGTGTACGTTTGCACTTCCCCGCCACAGGGAAGCTGCTAGCCGGGAATTCTCTGCCTGGTTCTACCCGCTGCCCGGAACGCTACGCAGGGCAAAAGCGGTTCTCGTCCTCCGTGCTTGCTTTTTCTCAGAAAGAGCCGTGGTGTTCGTTTTCGCCGGAAAACGCGTTTTCGGCCGAAAACGTGTACGTTTGCACTTCCCCACCACAGGGAAGCTGCTAGCCGGGAATTCTCTGCCTGGTTCTACCCGCTGCCCGGAACGCTACGCAGGGCAAAAGCGGTTCTCGTCCTCCGTGCTTGCTTTTTCTCAGAAAGAGCCGTGGTGTTCGTTTTCGCCGGAAAACGCGTTTTCGGCCGAAAACGTGTACGTTTGCACTTCCCCGCCACAGGGAAGCTGCTAGCCGGGAATTCTCTGCCTGGTTCTACCCGCTGCCCGGAACGCTACGCAGGGCAAAAGCGGTTCTCGTCCTCCGTGCTTGCTTTTTCTCAGAAAGAGCCGTGGTGTGCGATTTCGCCGGAAAACGCGTTTTCGGCCGAAAACGTGTACGTTTGCACTTCCCCGCCACAGGGAAGCTGCTAGCCGGGAATTCTCTGCCTGGTTCTACCCGCTGCCCGGAACGCTACGCAGGGCAAAAGCGGTTCTCGTCCTCCGTGCTTGCTTTTTCTCAGAAAGAGCCGTGGTGTTCGTTTTCGCCGGAAAACGCGTTTTCGGCCGAAAACGTGTACGTTTGCACTTCCCCGCCACAGGGAAGCTGCTAGCCGGGAATTCTCTGCCTGGTTCTACCCGCTGCCCGGAACGCTACGCAGGGCAAAAGCGGTTCTCGTCCTCCGTGCTTGCTTTTTCTCAGAAAGAGCCGTGGTGTTCGTTTTCGCCGGAAAACGCGTTTTCGGCCGAAAACGTGTACGTTTGCACTTCCCCGCCACAGGGAAGCTGCTAGCCGGGAATTCTCTGCCTGGTTCTACCCGCTGCCCGGAACGCTACGCAGGGCAAAAGCGGTTCTCGTCCTCCGTGCTTGCTTTTTCTCAGAGAGAGCCGTGGTGTGCGTTTTCGCCGGAAAACGTGTACGTTTGCACTTCCCCGCCACAGGGAAGCTGCTAGCCGGGAATTCTCTGCCTGGTTCTACCCGCTGCCCGGAACGCTACGCAGGGCAAAAGCGGTTCTCGTCCTCCGTGCTTGCTTTTTCTCAGAAAGAGCCGTGGTGTGCGTTTTCGCCGGAAAACGCGTTTTCGGCCGAAAACGTGTACGATTGCACTTCCCCGCCGCAGGGAAGCTGCTAGCCGGGAATTCTCTGCCTGGTTCTACCCGCTGCCCGGAACGCTACGCAGGGCAAAAGCGGTTCTCGTCCTCCGTGCTTGCTTTTTCTCAGAGAGAGCCGTGGTGTGCGTTTTCGCCGGAAAACGTGTACGTTTGCACTTCCCCGCCACAGGGAAGCTGCTAGCCGGGAATTCTCTGCCTGGTTCTACCCGCTGCCCGGAACGCTACGCAGGGCAAAAGCGGTTCTCGTCCTCCGTGCTTGCTTTTTCTCAGAGAGAGCCGTGGTGTGCGTTTTCGCCGGAAAACGTGTACGTTTGCACTTCCCCGCCACAGGGAAGCTGCTAGCCGGGAATTCTCTGCCTGGTTCTACCCGCTGCCCGGAACGCTACGCAGGGCAAAAGCGGTTCTCGTCCTCCGTGCTTGCTTTTTCTCAGAAAGAGCCGTGGTGTGCGTTTTCGCCGGAAAACGCGTTTTCGGCCGAAAACGTGTACGATTGCACTTCCCCGCCGCAGGGAAGCTGCTAGCCGGGAATTCTCTGCCTGGTTCTACCCGCTGCCCGGAACGCTACGCAGGGCAAAAGCGGTTCTCGTCCTCCGTGCTTGCTTTTTCTCAGAAAGAGCCGTGGTGTTCGTTTTCGCCGGAAAACGCGTTTTCGGCCGAAAACGTGTACGTTTGCACTTCCCCGCCACAGGGAAGCTGCTAGCCGGGAATTCTCTGCCTGGTTCTACCCGCTGCCCGGAACGCTACGCAGGGCAAAAGCGGTTCTCGTCCTCCGTGCTTGCTTTTTCTCAGAAAGAGCCGTGGTGTTCGTTTTCGCCGGAAAACGCGTTTTCGGCCGAAAACGTGTACGTTTGCACTTCCCCGCCACAGGGAAGCTGCTAGCCGGGAATTCTCTGCCTGGTTCTACCCGCTGCCCGGAACGCTACGCAGGGCAAAAGCGGTTCTCGTCCTCCGTGCTTGCTTTTTCTCAGAGAGAGCCGTGGTGTGCGTTTTCGCCGGAAAACGTGTACGTTTGCACTTCCCCGCCACAGGGAAGCTGCTAGCCGGGAATTCTCTGCCTGGTTCTACCCGCTGCCCGGAACGCTACGCAGGGCAAAAGCGGTTCTCGTCCTCCGTGCTTGCTTTTTCTCAGAAAGAGCCGTGGTGTGCGTTTTCGCCGGAAAACGCGTTTTCGGCCGAAAACGTGTACGATTGCACTTCCCCGCCGCAGGGAAGCTGCTAGCCGGGAATTCTCTGCCTGGTTCTACCCGCTGCCCGGAACGCTACGCAGGGCAAAAGCGGTTCTCGTCCTCCGTGCTTGCTTTTTCTCAGAAAGAGCCGTGGTGTGCGATTTCGCCGGAAAACGCGTTTTCGGCCGAAAACGTGTACGTTTGCACTTCCCCGCCACAGGGAAGCTGCTAGCCGGGAATTCTCTGCCTGGTTCTACCCGCTGCCCGGAACGCTACGCAGGGCAAAAGCGGTTCTCGTCCTCCGTGCTTGCTTTTTCTCAGAAAGAGCCGTGGTGTGCGTTTTCGCCGGAAAACGCGTTTTCGGCCGAAAACGTGTACGTTTGCACTTCCCCGCCACAGGGAAGCTGCTAGCCGGGAATTCTCTGCCTGGTTCTACCCGCTGCCCGGAACGCTACGCAGGGCAAAAGCGGTTCTCGTCCTCCGTGCTTGCTTTTTCTCAGAGAGAGCCGTGGTGTTCGTTTTCGCCGGAAAACGCGTTTTTGGCCGAAAACGTGTACGTTTGCACTTCCCCGCCACAGGGAAGCTGCTAGCCGGGAATTCTCTGCCTGGTTCTACCCGCTGCCCGGAACGCTACGCAGGGCAAAAGCGGTTCTCGTCCTCCGTGCTTGCTTTTTCTCAGAAAGAGCCGTGGTGTTCGTTTTCGCCGGAAAA
>NW_027438030.1:0-45133 GCF_965140245.1 Athene noctua | reverse complement strand
AAAACGCACACCACGGCTCTTTCTGAGAAAAAGCAAGCACGGAGGACGAGAACCGCTTTTGCCCTGCGTAGCGTTCCGGGCAGCGGGTAGAACCAGGCAGAGAATTCCCGGCTAGCAGCTTCCCTGTGGCGGGGAAGTGCAAACGTACACGTTTTCGGCCGAAAACGCGTTTTCCGGCGAAAACGCACACCACGGCTCTTTCTGAGAAAAAGCAAGCACGGAGGACGAGAACCGCTTCTGCCCTGCGTAGCGTTCCGGGCAGCGGGTAGAACCAGGCAGAGAATTCCCGGCTAGCAGCTTCCCTGTGGCGGGGAAGTGCAAACGTACACGTTTTCGGCCGAAAACGCGTTTTCCGGCGAAAACGCACACCACGGCTCTTTCTGAGAAAAAGCAAGCACGGAGGACGAGAACCGCTTCTGCCCTGCGTAGCGTTCCGGGCAGCGGGTAGAACCAGGCAGAGAATTCCCGGCTAGCAGCTTCCCTGTGGCGGGGAAGTGCAAACGTACACGTTTTCGGCCGAAAACGCGTTTTCCGGCGAAAACGCACACCACGGCTCTTTCTGAGAAAAAGCAAGCACGGAGGACGAGAACCGCTTTTGCCCTGCGTAGCGTTCCGGGCAGCGGGTAGAACCAGGCAGAGAATTCCCGGCTAGCAGCTTCCCTGTGGCGGGGAAGTGCAAACGTACACGTTTTCGGCCGAAAACGCGTTTTCCGGCCAAAACGCACACCACGGCTGTTTCTGAGAAAAAGCAAGCACGGAGGACGAGAACCGCTTCTGCCCTGCGTAGCGTTCCGGGCAGCGGGTAGAACCAGGCAGAGAATTCACGGCTAGCAGTTTCCCTGTGGCGGGGAAGTGCAAACGTACACGTTTTCGGCCGAAAACGCGTTTTCCGGCGAAAACGCACACCACGGCTCTTTCTGAGAAAAAGCAAGCACGGAGGACGAGAACCGCTTTTGCCCTGCGTAGCGTTCCTGGCAGCGGGTAGAACCAGGCAGAGAATTCCCGGCTAGCAGCTTCCCTGTGGCGGGGAAGTGCAAACGTACACGTTTTCGGCCGAAAACGCGTTTTCCGGCGAAAACGCACACCACGGCTGTTTCTGAGAAAAAGCAAGCACGGAGGACGAGAACCGCTTCTGCCCTGCGTAGCGTTCCGGGCAGCGGGTAGAACCAGGCAGAGAATTCCCGGCTAGCAGCTTCCCTGTGGCGGGGAAGTGCAAACGTACACGTTTTCGGCCGAAAACGCGTTTTCCGGCGAAAACGCACACCACGGCTCTTTCTGAGAAAAAGCAAGCACGGAGGACGAGAACCGCTTTTGCCCTGCGTAGCGTTCCGGGCAGCGGGTAGAACCAGGCAGAGAATTCCCGGCTAGCAGCTTCCCTGTGGCGGGGAAGTGCAAACGTACACGTTTTCGGCCGAAAACGCGTTTTCCGGCGAAAACGCACACCACGGCTGTTTCTGAGAAAAAGCAAGCACGGAGGACGAGAACCGCTTCTGCCCTGCGTAGCGTTCCGGGCAGCGGGTAGAACCAGGCAGAGAATTCCCGGCTAGCAGCTTCCCTGTGGCGGGGAAGTGCAAACGTACACGTTTTCGGCCGAAAACGCGTTTTCCGGCGAAAACGCACACCACGGCTGTTTCTGAGAAAAAGCAAGCACGGAGGACGAGAACCGCTTTTGCCCTGCGTAGCGTTCCGGGCAGCGGGTAGAACCAGGCAGAGAATTCCCGGCTAGCAGCTTCCCTGTGGCGGGGAAGTGCAAACGTACACGTTTTCGGCCGAAAACGCGTTTTCCGGCGAAAACGCACACCACGGCTCTTTCTGAGAAAAAGCAAGCACGGAGGACGAGAACCGCTTCTGCCCTGCGTAGCGTTCCGGGCAGCGGGTAGAACCAGGCAGAGAATTCCCGGCTAGCAGCTTCCCTGTGGCGGGGAAGTGCAAACGTACACGTTTTCGGCCGAAAACGCGTTTTCCGGCGAAAACGCACACCACGGCTCTTTCTGAGAAAAAGCAAGCACGGAGGACGAGAACCGCTTTTGCCCTGCGTAGCGTTCCGGGCAGCGGGTAGAACCAGGCAGAGAATTCCCGGCTAGCAGCTTCCCTGTGGCGGGGAAGTGCAAACGTACACGTTTTCGGCCGAAAACGCGTTTTCCGGCGAAAACGCACACCACGGCTCTTTCTGAGAAAAAGCAAGCACGGAGGACGAGAACCGCTTTTGCCCTGCGTAGCGTTCCGGGCAGCGGGTAGAACCAGGCAGAGAATTCCCGGCTAGCAGCTTCCCTGTGGCGGGGAAGTGCAAACGTACACGTTTTCGGCCGAAAACGCGTTTTCCGGCGAAAACGCACACCACGGCTGTTTCTGAGAAAAAGCAAGCACGGAGGACGAGAACCGCTTTTGCCCTGCGTAGCGTTCCGGGCAGCGGGTAGAACCAGGCAGAGAATTCCCGGCTAGCAGCTTCCCTGTGGCGGGGAAGTGCAAACGTACACGTTTTCGGCCGAAAACGCGTTTTCCGGCCAAAACGCACACCACGGCTCTTTCTGAGAAAAAGCAAGCACGGAGGACGAGAACCGCTTCTGCCCTGCGTAGCGTTCCGGGCAGCGGGTAGAACCAGGCAGAGAATTCCCGGCTAGCAGCTTCCCTGTGGCGGGGAAGTGCAAACGTACACGTTTTCGGCCGAAAACGCGTTTTCCGGCGAAAACGCACACCACGGCTGTTTCTGAGAAAAAGCAAGCACGGAGGACGAGAACCGCTTTTGCCCTGCGTAGCGTTCCGGGCAGCGGGTAGAACCAGGCAGAGAATTCCCGGCTAGCAGCTTCCCTGTGGCGGGGAAGTGCAAACGTACACGTTTTCGGCCGAAAACGCGTTTTCCGGCCAAAACGCACACCACGGCTCTTTCTGAGAAAAAGCAAGCACGGAGGACGAGAACCGCTTCTGCCCTGCGTAGCGTTCCGGGCAGCGGGTAGAACCAGGCAGAGAATTCCCGGCTAGCAGCTTCCCTGTGGCGGGGAAGTGCAAACGTACACGTTTTCGGCCGAAAACGCGTTTTCCGGCGAAAACGCACACCACGGCTGTTTCTGAGAAAAAGCAAGCACGGAGGACGAGAACCGCTTTTGCCCTGCGTAGCGTTCCGGGCAGCGGGTAGAACCAGGCAGAGAATTCCCGGCTAGCAGCTTCCCTGTGGCGGGGAAGTGCAAACGTACACGTTTTCGGCCGAAAACGCGTTTTCCGGCGAAAACGCACACCACGGCTGTTTCTGAGAAAAAGCAAGCAGGGAGGACGAGAACCGCTTTTGCCCTGCGTAGCGTTCCGGGCAGCGGGTAGAACCAGGCAGAGAATTCCCGGCTAGCAGCTTCCCTGTGGCGGGGAAGTGCAAACGTACACGTTTTCGGCCGAAAACGCGTTTTCCGGCGAAAACGCACACCACGGCTCTTTCTGAGAAAAAGCAAGCACGGAGGACGAGAACCGCTTTTGCCCTGCGTAGCGTTCCGGGCAGCGGGTAGAACCAGGCAGAGAATTCCCGGCTAGCAGCTTCCCTGTGGCGGGGAAGTGCAAACGTACACGTTTTCGGCCGAAAACGCGTTTTCCGGCGAAAACGCACACCACGGCTCTTTCTGAGAAAAAGCAAGCACGGAGGACGAGAACCGCTTCTGCCCTGCGTAGCGTTCCGGGCAGCGGGTAGAACCAGGCAGAGAATTCCCGGCTAGCAGCTTCCCTGTGGCGGGGAAGTGCAAACGTACACGTTTTCGGCCGAAAACGCGTTTTCCGGCGAAAACGCACACCACGGCTCTTTCTGAGAAAAAGCAAGCACGGAGGACGAGAACCGCTTCTGCCCTGCGTAGCGTTCCGGGCAGCGGGTAGAACCAGGCAGAGAATTCCCGGCTAGCAGCTTCCCTGTGGCGGGGAAGTGCAAACGTACACGTTTTCGGCCGAAAACGCGTTTTCCGGCGAAAACGCACACCACGGCTCTTTCTGAGAAAAAGCAAGCACGGAGGACGAGAACCGCTTTTGCCCTGCGTAGCGTTCCGGGCAGCGGGTAGAACCAGGCAGAGAATTCCCGGCTAGCAGCTTCCCTGTGGCGGGGAAGTGCAAACGTACACGTTTTCGGCCGAAAACGCGTTTTCCGGCCAAAACGCACACCACGGCTGTTTCTGAGAAAAAGCAAGCACGGAGGACGAGAACCGCTTCTGCCCTGCGTAGCGTTCCGGGCAGCGGGTAGAACCAGGCAGAGAATTCACGGCTAGCAGTTTCCCTGTGGCGGGGAAGTGCAAACGTACACGTTTTCGGCCGAAAACGCGTTTTCCGGCGAAAACGCACACCACGGCTCTTTCTGAGAAAAAGCAAGCACGGAGGACGAGAACCGCTTTTGCCCTGCGTAGCGTTCCTGGCAGCGGGTAGAACCAGGCAGAGAATTCCCGGCTAGCAGCTTCCCTGTGGCGGGGAAGTGCAAACGTACACGTTTTCGGCCGAAAACGCGTTTTCCGGCCAAAACGCACACCACGGCTCTTTCTGAGAAAAAGCAAGCACGGAGGACGAGAACCGCTTCTGCCCTGCGTAGCGTTCCGGGCAGCGGGTAGAACCAGGCAGAGAATTCCCGGCTAGCAGCTTCCCTGTGGCGGGGAAGTGCAAACGTACACGTTTTCGGCCGAAAACGCGTTTTCCGGCGAAAACGCACACCACGGCTGTTTCTGAGAAAAAGCAAGCACGGAGGACGAGAACCGCTTTTGCCCTGCGTAGCGTTCCGGGCAGCGGGTAGAACCAGGCAGAGAATTCCCGGCTAGCAGCTTCCCTGTGGCGGGGAAGTGCAAACGTACACGTTTTCGGCCGAAAACGCGTTTTCCGGCGAAAACGCACACCACGGCTGTTTCTGAGAAAAAGCAAGCAGGGAGGACGAGAACCGCTTTTGCCCTGCGTAGCGTTCCGGGCAGCGGGTAGAACCAGGCAGAGAATTCCCGGCTAGCAGCTTCCCTGTGGCGGGGAAGTGCAAACGTACACGTTTTCGGCCGAAAACGCGTTTTCCGGCGAAAACGCACACCACGGCTCTTTCTGAGAAAAAGCAAGCACGGAGGACGAGAACCGCTTTTGCCCTGCGTAGCGTTCCGGGCAGCGGGTAGAACCAGGCAGAGAATTCCCGGCTAGCAGCTTCCCTGTGGCGGGGAAGTGCAAACGTACACGTTTTCGGCCGAAAACGCGTTTTAGGGCCAAAACGCACACCACGGCTCTTTCTGAGAAAAAGCAAGCACGGAGGACGAGAACCGCTTTTGCCCTGCGTAGCGTTCCGGGCAGCGGGTAGAACCAGGCAGAGAATTCCCGGCTAGCAGCTTCCCTGTGGCGGGGAAGTGCAAACGTACACGTTTTCGGCCGAAAACGCGTTTTCCGGCGAAAACGCACACCACGGCTCTTTCTGAGAAAAAGCAAGCACGGAGGACGAGAACCGCTTCTGCCCTGCGTAGCGTTCCGGGCAGCGGGTAGAACCAGGCAGAGAATTCCCGGCTAGCAGCTTCCCTGTGGCGGGGAAGTGCAAACGTACACGTTTTCGGCCGAAAACGCGTTTTCCGGCGAAAACGCACACCACGGCTCTTTCTGAGAAAAAGCAAGCACGGAGGACGAGAACCGCTTTTGCCCTGCGTAGCGTTCCGGGCAGCGGGTAGAACCAGGCAGAGAATTCCCGGCTAGCAGCTTCCCTGTGGCGGGGAAGTGCAAACGTACACGTTTTCGGCCGAAAACGCGTTTTCCGGCGAAAACGCACACCACGGCTGTTTCTGAGAAAAAGCAAGCACGGAGGACGAGAACCGCTTTTGCCCTGCGTAGCGTTCCGGGCAGCGGGTAGAACCAGGCAGAGAATTCCCGGCTAGCAGCTTCCCTGTGGCGGGGAAGTGCAAACGTACACGTTTTCGGCCGAAAACGCGTTTTCCGGCGAAAACGCACACCACGGCTCTTTCTGAGAAAAAGCAAGCACGGAGGACGAGAACCGCTTTTGCCCTGCGTAGCGTTCCGGGCAGCGGGTAGAACCAGGCAGAGAATTCCCGGCTAGCAGCTTCCCTGTGGCGGGGAAGTGCAAACGTACACGTTTTCGGCCGAAAACGCGTTTTCCGGCGAAAACGCACACCACGGCTGTTTCTGAGAAAAAGCAAGCACGGAGGACGAGAACCGCTTTTGCCCTGCGTAGCGTTCCGGGCAGCGGGTAGAACCAGGCAGAGAATTCCCGGCTAGCAGCTTCCCTGTGGCGGGGAAGTGCAAACGTACACGTTTTCGGCCGAAAACGCGTTTTCCGGCGAAAACGCACACCACGGCTGTTTCTGAGAAAAAGCAAGCACGGAGGACGAGAACCGCTTTTGCCCTGCGTAGCGTTCCGGGCAGCGGGTAGAACCAGGCAGAGAATTCCCGGCTAGCAGCTTCCCTGTGGCGGGGAAGTGCAAACGTACACGTTTTCGGCCGAAAACGCGTTTTCCGGCGAAAACGCACACCACGGCTGTTTCTGAGAAAAAGCAAGCACGGAGGACGAGAACCGCTTTTGCCCTGCGTAGCGTTCCGGGCAGCGGGTAGAACCAGGCAGAGAATTCCCGGCTAGCAGCTTCCCTGTGGCGGGGAAGTGCAAACGTATACGTTTTCGGCCGAAAACGCGTTTTCCGGCGAAAACGCACACCACGGCTCTTTCTGAGAAAAAGCAAGCACGGAGGACGAGAACCGCTTTTGCCCTGCGTAGCGTTCCGGGCAGCGGGTAGAACCAGGCAGAGAATTCCCGGCTAGCAGCTTCCCTGTGGCGGGGGAAGTGCAAACGTACACGTTTTCGGCCGAAAACGCGTTTTCCGGCGAAAACGCACACCACGGCTCTTTCTGAGAAAAAGCAAGCACGGAGGACGAGAACCGCTTTTGCCCTGCGTAGCGTTCCGGGCAGCGGGTAGAACCAGGCAGAGAATTCCCGGCTAGCAGCTTCCCTGTGGCGGGGAAGTGCAAACGTACACGTTTTCGGCCGAAAACGCGTTTTCCCGGCGAAAACGCACACCACGGCTGTTTCTGAGAAAAAGCAAGCACGGAGGACGAGAACCGCTTTTGCCCTGCGTAGCGTTCCGGGCAGCGGGTAGAACCAGGCAGAGAATTCCCGGCTAGCAGCTTCCCTGTGGCGGGGAAGTGCAAACGTACACGTTTTCGGCCGAAAACGCGTTTTCCGGCGAAAACGCACACCACGGCTGTTTCTGAGAAAAAGCAAGCACGGAGGACGAGAACCGCTTCTGCCCTGCGTAGCGTTCCGGGCAGCGGGTAGAACCAGGCAGAGAATTCCCGGCTAGCAGCTTCCCTGTGGCGGGAAGTGCAAACGTACACGTTTTCGGCCGAAAACGCGTTTTCCGGCGAAAACGCACACCACGGCTCTTTCTGAGAAAAAGCAAGCACGGAGGACGAGAACCGCTTTTGCCCTGCGTAGCGTTCCGGGCAGCGGGTAGAACCAGGCAGAGAATTCCCGGCTAGCAGCTTCCCTGTGGCGGGGAAGTGCAAACGTACACGTTTTCGGCCGAAAACGCGTTTTCCGGCGAAAACGCACACCACGGCTGTTTCTGAGAAAAAGCAAGCACGGAGGACGAGAACCGCTTCTGCCCTGCGTAGCGTTCCGGGCAGCGGGTAGAACCAGGCAGAGAATTCACGGCTAGCAGTTTCCCTGTGGCGGGGAAGTGCAAACGTACACGTTTTCGGCCGAAAACGCGTTTTCCGGCGAAAACGCACACCACGGCTCTTTCTGAGAAAAAGCAAGCACGGAGGACGAGAACCGCTTTTGCCCTGCGTAGCGTTCCTGGCAGCGGGTAGAACCAGGCAGAGAATTCCCGGCTAGCAGCTTCCCTGTGGCGGGGAAGTGCAAACGTACACGTTTTCGGCCGAAAACGCGTTTTCCGGCGAAAACGCACACCACGGCTGTTTCTGAGAAAAAGCAAGCACGGAGGACGAGAACCGCTTCTGCCCTGCGTAGCGTTCCGGGCAGCGGGTAGAACCAGGCAGAGAATTCCCGGCTAGCAGCTTCCCTGTGGCGGGGAAGTGCAAACGTACACGTTTTCGGCCGAAAACGCGTTTTCCGGCGAAAACGCACACCACGGCTCTTTCTGAGAAAAAGCAAGCACGGAGGACGAGAACCGCTTTTGCCCTGCGTAGCGTTCCGGGCAGCGGGTAGAACCAGGCAGAGAATTCCCGGCTAGCAGCTTCCCTGTGGCGGGGAAGTGCAAACGTACACGTTTTCGGCCGAAAACGCGTTTTCCGGCGAAAACGCACACCACGGCTCTTTCTGAGAAAAAGCAAGCACGGAGGACGAGAACCGCTTTTGCCCTGCGTAGCGTTCCTGGCAGCGGGTAGAACCAGGCAGAGAATTCCCGGCTAGCAGCTTCCCTGTGGCGGGGAAGTGCAAACGTACACGTTTTCGGCCGAAAACGCGTTTTCCGGCGAAAACGCACACCACGCTCTTTCTGAGAAAAAGCAAGCACGGAGGACGAGAACCGCTTCTGCCCTGCGTAGCGTTCCGGGCAGCGGGTAGAACCAGGCAGAGAATTCCCGGCTAGCAGCTTCCCTGTGGCGGGGAAGTGCAAACGTACACGTTTTCGGCCGAAAACGCGTTTTCCGGCGAAAACGCACACCACGGCTCTTTCTGAGAAAAAGCAAGCACGGAGGACGAGAACCGCTTTTGCCCTGCGTAGCGTTCCGGGCAGCGGGTAGAACCAGGCAGAGAATTCCCGGCTAGCAGCTTCCCTGTGGCGGGGAAGTGCAAACGTACACGTTTTCGGCCGAAAACGCGTTTTTCCGGCGAAAACGCACACCACGGCTGTTTCTGAGAAAAAGCAAGCACGGAGGACGAGAACCGCTTCTGCCCTGCGTAGCGTTCCGGGCAGCGGGTAGAACCAGGCAGAGAATTCACGGCTAGCAGTTTCCCTGTGGCGGGGAAGTGCAAACGTACACGTTTTCGGCCGAAAACGCGTTTTCCGGCGAAAACGCACACCACGGCTCTTTCTGAGAAAAAGCAAGCACGGAGGACGAGAACCGCTTTTGCCCTGCGTAGCGTTCCGGGCAGCGGGTAGAACCAGGCAGAGAATTCCCGGCTAGCAGCTTCCCTGTGGCGGGGAAGTGCAAACGTACACGTTTTCGGCCGAAAACGCGTTTTCCGGCCAAAACGCACACCACGGCTGTTTCTGAGAAAAAGCAAGCACGGAGGACGAGAACCGCTTTTGCCCTGCGTAGCGTTCCGGGCAGCGGGTAGAACCAGGCAGAGAATTCCCGGCTAGCAGCTTCCCTGTGGCGGGGAAGTGCAAACGTACACGTTTTCGGCCGAAAACGCGTTTTCCAGGCGAAAACGCACACCACGGCTCTTTCTGAGAAAAAGCAAGCACGGAGGACGAGAACCGCTTTTGCCCTGCGTAGCGTTCCGGGCAGCGGGTAGAACCAGGCAGAGAATTCCCGGCTAGCAGCTTCCCTGTGGCGGGGAAGTGCAAACGTACACGTTTTCGGCCGAAAACGCGTTTTCCGGCGAAAACGCACACCACGGCTCTTTCTGAGAAAAAGCAAGCACGGAGGACGAGAACCGCTTCTGCCCTGCGTAGCGTTCCGGGCAGCGGGTAGAACCAGGCAGAGAATTCCCGGCTAGCAGCTTCCCTGTGGCGGGGAAGTGCAAACGTACACGTTTTCGGCCGAAAACGCGTTTTCCGGCGAAAACGCACACCACGGCTCTTTCTGAGAAAAAGCAAGCACGGAGGACGAGAACCGCTTCTGCCCTGCGTAGCGTTCCGGGCAGCGGGTAGAACCAGGCAGAGAATTCCCGGCTAGCAGCTTCCCTGTGGCGGGGAAGTGCAAACGTACACGTTTTCGGCCGAAAACGCGTTTTCCGGCGAAAACGCACACCACGGCTCTTTCTGAGAAAAAGCAAGCACGGAGGACGAGAACCGCTTTTGCCCTGCGTAGCGTTCCGGGCAGCGGGTAGAACCAGGCAGAGAATTCCCGGCTAGCAGCTTCCCTGTGGCGGGGAAGTGCAAACGTACACGTTTTCGGCCGAAACGCGTTTTCCGGCGAAAACGCACACCACGGCTGTTTCTGAGAAAAAGCAAGCACGGAGGACGAGAACCGCTTCTGCCCTGCGTAGCGTTCCGGGCAGCGGGTAGAACCAGGCAGAGAATTCACGGCTAGCAGTTTCCCTGTGGCGGGGAAGTGCAAACGTACACGTTTTCGGCCGAAAACGCGTTTTCCGGCGAAAACGCACACCACGGCTCTTTCTGAGAAAAAGCAAGCACGGAGGACGAGAACCGCTTTTGCCCTGCGTAGCGTTCCGGGCAGCGGGTAGAACCAGGCAGAGAATTCCCGGCTAGCAGCTTCCTGTGGCGGGGAAGTGCAAACGTACACGTTTTCGGCCGAAAACGCGTTTTCCGGCGAAAACGCACACCACGGCTGTTTCTGAGAAAAAGCAAGCACGGAGGACGAGAACCGCTTTTGCCCTGCGTAGCGTTCCGGGCAGCGGGTAGAACCAGGCAGAGAATTCCCGGCTAGCAGCTTCCCTGTGGCGGGGAAGTGCAAACGTACACGTTTTCGGCCGAAAACGCGTTTTCCGGCCGAAAACGCACACCACGGCTCTTTCTGAGAAAAAGCAAGCACGGAGGACGAGAACCGCTTTTGCCCTGCGTAGCGTTCCGGGCAGCGGGTAGAACCAGGCAGAGAATTCCCGGCTAGCAGCTTCCCTGTGGCGGGGAAGTGCAAACGTACACGTTTTCGGCCGAAAACGCGTTTTCCGGCGAAAACGCACACCACGGCTCTTTCTGAGAAAAAGCAAGCACGGAGGACGAGAACCGCTTTGCCCTGCGTAGCGTTCCGGGCAGCGGGTAGAACCAGGCAGAGAATTCCCGGCTAGCAGCTTCCCTGTGGCGGGGAAGTGCAAACGTACACGTTTTCGGCCGAAAACGCGTTTTCCGGCGAAAACGCACACCACGGCTCTTTCTGAGAAAAAGCAAGCACGGAGGACGAGAACCGCCTTTTGCCCTGCGTAGCGTTCCGGGCAGCGGGTAGAACCAGGCAGAGAATTCCCGGCTAGCAGCTTCCCTGTGGCGGGGAAGTGCAAACGTACACGTTTTCGGCCGAAAACGCGTTTTCCGGCGAAAACGCACACCACGGCTCTTTCTGAGAAAAAGCAAGCACGGAGGACGAGAACCGCTTTTGCCCTGCGTAGCGTTCCGGGCAGCGGGTAGAACCAGGCAGAGAATTCCCGGCTAGCAGCTTCCCTGTGGCGGGGAAGTGCAAACGTACACGTTTTCGGCCGAAAACGCGTTTTCCGGCGAAAACGCACACCACGGCTGTTTCTGAGAAAAAGCAAGCACGGAGGACGAGAACCGCTTCTGCCCTGCGTAGCGTTCCGGGCAGCGGGTAGAACCAGGCAGAGAATTCCCGGCTAGCAGCTTCCCTGTGGCGGGGAAGTGCAAACGTACACGTTTTCGGCCGAAAACGCGTTTTCCGGCGAAAACGCACACCACGGCTCTTTCTGAGAAAAAGCAAGCACGGAGGACGAGAACCGCTTTTGCCCTGCGTAGCGTTCCGGGCAGCGGGTAGAACCAGGCAGAGAATTCCCGGCTAGCAGCTTCCCTGTGGCGGGGAAGTGCAAACGTACACGTTTTCGGCCGAAAACGCGTTTTCCGGCGAAAACGCACACCACGGCTCTTTCTGAGAAAAAGCAAGCACGGAGGACGAGAACCGCTTTCTGCCCTGCGTAGCGTTCCGGGCAGCGGGTAGAACCAGGCAGAGAATTCACGGCTAGCAGTTTCCCTGTGGCGGGGAAGTGCAAACGTACACGTTTTCGGACGAAAACGCGTTTTCCGGCGAAAACGCACACCACGGCTCTTTCTGAGAAAAAGCAAGCACGGAGGACGAGAACCGCTTTTGCCCTGCGTAGCGTTCCTGGCAGCGGGTAGAACCAGGCAGAGAATTCCCGGCTAGCAGCTTCCCTGTGGCGGGGAAGTGCAAACGTACACGTTTTCGGCCGAAAACGCGTTTTCCGGCCAAAACGCACACCACGGCTGTTTCTGAGAAAAAGCAAGCACGGAGGACGAGAACCGCTTTTGCCCTGCGTAGCGTTCCGGGCAGCGGGTAGAACCAGGCAGAGAATTCCCGGCTAGCAGCTTCCCTGTGGCGGGGAAGTGCAAACGTACACGTTTTCGGCCGAAAACGCGTTTTCCAGCGAAAACGCACACCACGGCTCTTTCTGAGAAAAAGCAAGCACGGAGGACGAGAACCGCTTTTGCCCTGCGTAGCGTTCCGGGCAGCGGGTAGAACCAGGCAGAGAATTCCCGGCTAGCAGCTTCCCTGTGGCGGGGAAGTGCAAACGTACACGTTTTCGGCCGAAAACGCGTTTTCCGGCGAAAACGCACACCACGGCTCTTTCTGAGAAAAAGCAAGCACGGAGGACGAGAACCGCTTCTGCCCTGCGTAGCGTTCCGGGCAGCGGGTAGAACCAGGCAGAGAATTCCCGGCTAGCAGCTTCCCTGTGGCGGGGAAGTGCAAACGTACACGTTTTCGGCCGAAAACGCGTTTTCCGGCGAAAACGCACACCACGGCTCTTTCTGAGAAAAAGCAAGCACGGAGGACGAGAACCGCTTCTGCCCTGCGTAGCGTTCCGGGCAGCGGGTAGAACCAGGCAGAGAATTCCCGGCTAGCAGCTTCCCTGTGGCGGGGAAGTGCAAACGTACACGTTTTCGGCCGAAAACGCGTTTTCCGGCGAAAACGCACACCACGGCTCTTTCTGAGAAAAAGCAAGCACGGAGGACGAGAACCGCTTTTGCCCTGCGTAGCGTTCCGGGCAGCGGGTAGAACCAGGCAGAGAATTCCCGGCTAGCAGCTTCCCTGTGGCGGGGAAGTGCAAACGTACACGTTTTCGGCCGAAAACGCGTTTTCCGGCCAAAACGCACACCACGGCTCTTTCTGAGAAAAAGCAAGCACGGAGGACGAGAACCGCTTTTGCCCTGCGTAGCGTTCCGGGCAGCGGGTAGAACCAGGCAGAGAATTCCCGGCTAGCAGCTTCCCTGTGGCGGGGAAGTGCAAACGTACACGTTTTCGGCCGAAAACGCGTTTTCGGGCCAAAACGCACACCACGGCTCTTTCTGAGAAAAAGCAAGCACGGAGGACGAGAACCGCTTTTGCCCTGCGTAGCGTTCCGGGCAGCGGGTAGAACCAGGCAGAGAATTCCCGGCTAGCAGCTTCCCTGTGGCGGGGAAGTGCAAACGTACACGTTTTCGGCCGAAAACGCGTTTTCCGGCGAAAACGCACACCACGGCTCTTTCTGAGAAAAAGCAAGCACGGAGGACGAGAACCGCTTTTGCCCTGCGTAGCGTTCCGGGCAGCGGGTAGAACCAGGCAGAGAATTCCCGGCTAGCAGCTTCCCTGTGGCGGGGAAGTGCAAACGTACACGTTTTCGGCCGAAAACGCGTTTTCCGGCGAAAACGCACACCACGGCTCTTTCTGAGAAAAAGCAAGCACGGAGGACGAGAACCGCTTTTGCCCTGCGTAGCGTTCCGGGCAGCGGGTAGAACCAGGCAGAGAATTCCCGGCTAGCAGCTTCCCTGTGGCGGGGAAGTGCAAACGTACACGTTTTCGGCCGAAAACGCGTTTTCCGGCGAAAACGCACACCACGGCTCTTTCTGAGAAAAAGCAAGCACGGAGGACGAGAACCGCTTTTGCCCTGCGTAGCGTTCCGGGCAGCGGGTAGAACCAGGCAGAGAATTCCCGGCTAGCAGCTTCCCTGTGGCGGGGAAGTGCAAACGTACACGTTTTCGGCCGAAAACGCGTTTTCCGGCGAAAACGCACACCACGGCTCTTTCTGAGAAAAAGCAAGCACGGAGGACGAGAACCGCTTTTGCCCTGCGTAGCGTTCCGGGCAGCGGGTAGAACCAGGCAGAGAATTCCCGGCTAGCAGCTTCCCTGTGGCGGGGAAGTGCAAACGTACACGTTTTCGGCCGAAAACGCGTTTTCCGGCGAAAACGCACACCACGGCTCTTTCTGAGAAAAAGCAAGCACGGAGGACGAGAACCGCTTTTGCCCTGCGTAGCGTTCCGGGCAGCGGGTAGAACCAGGCAGAGAATTCCCGGCTAGCAGCTTCCCTGTGGCGGGGAAGTGCAAACGTACACGTTTTCGGCCGAAAACGCGTTTTCCGGCGAAAACGCACACCACGGCTCTTTCTGAGAAAAAGCAAGCACGGAGGACGAGAACCGCTTTTGCCCTGCGTAGCGTTCCGGGCAGCGGGTAGAACCAGGCAGAGAATTCCCGGCTAGCAGCTTCCCTGTGGCGGGGAAGTGCAAACGTACACGTTTTCGGCCGAAAACGCGTTTTCCGGCGAAAACGCACACCACGGCTCTTTCTGAGAAAAAGCAAGCACGGAGGACGAGAACCGCTTTTGCCCTGCGTAGCGTTCCGGGCAGCGGGTAGAACCAGGCAGAGAATTCCCGGCTAGCAGCTTCCCTGTGGCGGGGAAGTGCAAACGTACACGTTTTCGGCCGAAAACGCGTTTTCCGGCGAAAACGCACACCACGGCTCTTTCTGAGAAAAAGCAAGCACGGAGGACGAGAACCGCTTTTGCCCTGCGTAGCGTTCCGGGCAGCGGGTAGAACCAGGCAGAGAATTCCCGGCTAGCAGCTTCCCTGTGGCGGGGAAGTGCAAACGTACACGTTTTCGGCCGAAAACGCGTTTTCCGGCGAAAACGCACACCACGGCTCTTTCTGAGAAAAAGCAAGCACGGAGGACGAGAACCGCTTTTGCCCTGCGTAGCGTTCCGGGCAGCGGGTAGAACCAGGCAGAGAATTCCCGGCTAGCAGTCTTCCCTGTGGCGGGGAAGTGCAAACGTACACGTTTTCGGCCGAAAACGCGTTTTCCGGCGAAAACGCACACCACGGCTCTTTCTGAGAAAAAGCAAGCACGGAGGACGAGAACCGCTTTTGCCCTGCGTAGCGTTCCGGGCAGCGGGTAGAACCAGGCAGAGAATTCCCGGCTAGCAGCTTCCCTGTGGCGGGGAAGTGCAAACGTACACGTTTTCGGCCGAAAACGCGTTTTCCGGCGAAAACGCACACCACGGCTCTTTCTGAGAAAAAGCAAGCACGGAGGACGAGAACCGCTTTTGCCCTGCGTAGCGTTCCGGGCAGCGGGTAGAACCAGGCAGAGAATTCCCGGCTAGCAGCTTCCCTGTGGCGGGGAAGTGCAAACGTACACGTTTTCGGCCGAAAACGCGTTTTCCGGCGAAAACGCACACCACGGCTCTTTCTGAGAAAAAGCAAGCACGGAGGACGAGAACCGCTTTTGCCCTGCGTAGCGTTCCGGGCAGCGGGTAGAACCAGGCAGAGAATTCCCGGCTAGCAGCTTCCCTGTGGCGGGGAAGTGCAAACGTACACGTTTTCGGCCGAAAACGCGTTTTCCGGCGAAAACGCACACCACGGCTCTTTCTGAGAAAAAGCAAGCACGGAGGACGAGAACCGCTTTTGCCCTGCGTAGCGTTCCGGGCAGCGGGTAGAACCAGGCAGAGAATTCCCGGCTAGCAGCTTCCCTGTGGCGGGGAAGTGCAAACGTACACGTTTTCGGCCGAAAACGCGTTTTCCGGCGAAAACGCACACCACGGCTCTTTCTGAGAAAAAGCAAGCACGGAGGACGAGAACCGCTTTTGCCCTGCGTAGCGTTCCGGGCAGCGGGTAGAACCAGGCAGAGAATTCCCGGCTAGCAGCTTCCCTGTGGCGGGGAAGTGCAAACGTACACGTTTTCGGCCGAAAACGCGTTTTCCGGCGAAAACGCACACCACGGCTCTTTCTGAGAAAAAGCAAGCACGGAGGACGAGAACCGCTTTTGCCCTGCGTAGCGTTCCGGGCAGCGGGTAGAACCAGGCAGAGAATTCCCGGCTAGCAGCTTCCCTGTGGCGGGGAAGTGCAAACGTACACGTTTTCGGCCGAAAACGCGTTTTCCGGCGAAAACGCACACCACGGCTCTTTCTGAGAAAAAGCAAGCACGGAGGACGAGAACCGCTTTTGCCCTGCGTAGCGTTCCGGGCAGCGGGTAGAACCAGGCAGAGAATTCCCGGCTAGCAGCTTCCCTGTGGCGGGGAAGTGCAAACGTACACGTTTTCGGCCGAAAACGCGTTTTCCGGCGAAAACGCACACCACGGCTCTTTCTGAGAAAAAGCAAGCACGGAGGACGAGAACCGCTTTTGCCCTGCGTAGCGTTCCGGGCAGCGGGTAGAACCAGGCAGAGAATTCCCGGCTAGCAGCTTCCCTGTGGCGGGGAAGTGCAAACGTACACGTTTTCGGCCGAAAACGCGTTTTCCGGCGAAAACGCACACCACGGCTCTTTCTGAGAAAAAGCAAGCACGGAGGACGAGAACCGCTTTTGCCCTGCGTAGCGTTCCGGGCAGCGGGTAGAACCAGGCAGAGAATTCCCGGCTAGCAGCTTCCCTGTGGCGGGGAAGTGCAAACGTACACGTTTTCGGCCGAAAACGCGTTTTCCGGCGAAAACGCACACCACGGCTCTTTCTGAGAAAAAGCAAGCACGGAGGACGAGAACCGCTTTTGCCCTGCGTAGCGTTCCGGGCAGCGGGTAGAACCAGGCAGAGAATTCCCGGCTAGCAGCTTCCCTGTGGCGGGGAAGTGCAAACGTACACGTTTTCGGCCGAAAACGCGTTTTCCGGCGAAATCGCACACCACGGCTCTTTCTGAGAAAAAGCAAGCACGGAGGACGAGAACCGCTTTTGCCCTGCGTAGCGTTCCGGGCAGCGGGTAGAACCAGGCAGAGAATTCCCGGCTAGCAGCTTCCCTGTGGCGGGGAAGTGCAAACGTACACGTTTTCGGCCGAAAACGCGTTTTCCGGCGAAAACGCACACCACGGCTCTTTCTGAGAAAAAGCAAGCACGGAGGACGAGAACCGCTTTTGCCCTGCGTAGCGTTCCGGGCAGCGGGTAGAACCAGGCAGAGAATTCCCGGCTAGCAGCTTCCCTGTGGCGGGGAAGTGCAAACGTACACGTTTTCGGCCGAAAACGCGTTTTCCGGCGAAAACGCACACCACGGCTCTTTCTGAGAAAAAGCAAGCACGGAGGACGAGAACCGCTTTTGCCCTGCGTAGCGTTCCGGGCAGCGGGTAGAACCAGGCAGAGAATTCCCGGCTAGCAGCTTCCCTGTGGCGGGGAAGTGCAAACGTACACGTTTTCGGCCGAAAACGCGTTTTCCGGCGAAATCGCACACCACGGCTCTTTCTGAGAAAAAGCAAGCACGGAGGACGAGAACCGCTTTTGCCCTGCGTAGCGTTCCGGGCAGCGGGTAGAACCAGGCAGAGAATTCCCGGCTAGCAGCTTCCCTGTGGCGGGGAAGTGCAAACGTACACGTTTTCGGCCGAAAACGCGTTTTCCGGCGAAAACGCACACCACGGCTCTTTCTGAGAAAAAGCAAGCACGGAGGACGAGAACCGCTTTTGCCCTGCGTAGCGTTCCGGGCAGCGGGTAGAACCAGGCAGAGAATTCCCGGCTAGCAGCTTCCCTGTGGCGGGGAAGTGCAAACGTACACGTTTTCGGCCGAAAACGCGTTTTCCGGCGAAAACGCACACCACGGCTCTTTCTGAGAAAAAGCAAGCACGGAGGACGAGAACCGCTTTTGCCCTGCGTAGCGTTCCGGGCAGCGGGTAGAACCAGGCAGAGAATTCCCGGCTAGCAGCTTCCCTGTGGCGGGGAAGTGCAAACGTACACGTTTTCGGCCGAAAACGCGTTTTCCGGCGAAAACGCACACCACGGCTCTTTCTGAGAAAAAGCAAGCACGGAGGACGAGAACCGCTTTTGCCCTGCGTAGCGTTCCGGGCAGCGGGTAGAACCAGGCAGAGAATTCCCGGCTAGCAGCTTCCCTGTGGCGGGGAAGTGCAAACGTACACGTTTTCGGCCGAAAACGCGTTTTCCGGCGAAAACGCACACCACGGCTCTTTCTGAGAAAAAGCAAGCACGGAGGACGAGAACCGCTTTTGCCCTGCGTAGCGTTCCGGGCAGCGGGTAGAACCAGGCAGAGAATTCCCGGCTAGCAGCTTCCCTGTGGCGGGGAAGTGCAAACGTACACGTTTTCGGCCGAAAACGCGTTTTCCGGCGAAATCGCACACCACGGCTCTTTCTGAGAAAAAGCAAGCACGGAGGACGAGAACCGCTTTTGCCCTGCGTAGCGTTCCGGGCAGCGGGTAGAACCAGGCAGAGAATTCCCGGCTAGCAGCTTCCCTGTGGCGGGGAAGTGCAAACGTACACGTTTTCGGCCGAAAACGCGTTTTCCGGCGAAAACGCACACCACGGCTCTTTCTGAGAAAAAGCAAGCACGGAGGACGAGAACCGCTTTTGCCCTGCGTAGCGTTCCGGGCAGCGGGTAGAACCAGGCAGAGAATTCCCGGCTAGCAGCTTCCCTGTGGCGGGGAAGTGCAAACGTACACGTTTTCGGCCGAAAACGCGTTTTCCGGCGAAAACGCACACCACGGCTCTTTCTGAGAAAAAGCAAGCACGGAGGACGAGAACCGCTTTTGCCCTGCGTAGCGTTCCGGGCAGCGGGTAGAACCAGGCAGAGAATTCCCGGCTAGCAGCTTCCCTGTGGCGGGGAAGTGCAAACGTACACGTTTTCGGCCGAAAACGCGTTTTCCGGCGAAATCGCACACCACGGCTCTTTCTGAGAAAAAGCAAGCACGGAGGACGAGAACCGCTTTTGCCCTGCGTAGCGTTCCGGGCAGCGGGTAGAACCAGGCAGAGAATTCCCGGCTAGCAGCTTCCCTGTGGCGGGGAAGTGCAAACGTACACGTTTTCGGCCGAAAACGCGTTTTCCGGCGAAAACGCACACCACGGCTCTTTCTGAGAAAAAGCAAGCACGGAGGACGAGAACCGCTTTTTGCCCTGCGTAGCGTTCCGGGCAGCGGGTAGAACCAGGCAGAGAATTCCCGGCTAGCAGCTTCCCTGTGGCGGGGAAGTGCAAACGTACACGTTTTCGGCCGAAAACGCGTTTTCCGGCGAAATCGCACACCACGGCTCTTTCTGAGAAAAAGCAAGCACGGAGGACGAGAACCGCTTTTGCCCTGCGTAGCGTTCCGGGCAGCGGGTAGAACCAGGCAGAGAATTCCCGGCTAGCAGCTTCCCTGTGGCGGGGAAGTGCAAACGTACACGTTTTCGGCCGAAAACGCGTTTTCCGGCGAAATCGCACACCACGGCTCTTTCTGAGAAAAAGCAAGCACGGAGGACGAGAACCGCTTTTGCCCTGCGTAGCGTTCCGGGCAGCGGGTAGAACCAGGCAGAGAATTCCCGGCTAGCAGCTTCCCTGTGGCGGGGAAGTGCAAACGTACACGTTTTCGGCCGAAAACGCGTTTTCCGGCGAAAACGCACACCACGGCTCTTTCTGAGAAAAAGCAAGCACGGAGGACGAGAACCGCTTTTGCCCTGCGTAGCGTTCCGGGCAGCGGGTAGAACCAGGCAGAGAATTCCCGGCTAGCAGCTTCCCTGTGGCGGGGAAGTGCAAACGTACACGTTTTCGGCCGAAAACGCGTTTTCCGGCGAAATCGCACACCACGGCTCTTTCTGAGAAAAAGCAAGCACGGAGGACGAGAACCGCTTTTGCCCTGCGTAGCGTTCCGGGCAGCGGGTAGAACCAGGCAGAGAATTCCCGGCTAGCAGCTTCCCTGTGGCGGGGAAGTGCAAACGTACACGTTTTCGGCCGAAAACGCACACCACGGCTCTTTCTGAGAAAAAGCAAGCACGGAGGACGAGAACCGCTTTTGCCCTGCGTAGCGTTCCGGGCAGCGGGTAGAACCAGGCAGAGAATTCCCGGCTAGCAGCTTCCCTGTGGCGGGGAAGTGCAAACGTACACGTTTTCGGCCGAAAACGCGTTTTCCGGCGAAATCGCACACCACGGCTCTTTCTGAGAAAAAGCAAGCACGGAGGACGAGAACCGCTTTTGCCCTGCGTAGCGTTCCGGGCAGCGGGTAGAACCAGGCAAAGAATTCCCGGCTAGCAGCTTCCCTGTGGCGGGGAAGTGCAAACGTACACGTTTTCGGCCGAAAACGCGTTTTCCGGCGAAATCGCACACCACGGCTCTTTCTGAGAAAAAGCAAGCACGGAGGACGAGAACCGCTTTTGCCCTGCGTAGCGTTCCGGGCAGCGGGTAGAACCAGGCAGAGAATTCCCGGCTAGCAGCTTCCCTGTGGCGGGGAAGTGCAAACGTACACGTTTTCGGCCGAAAACGCGTTTTCCGGCGAAAACGCACACCACGGCTCTTTCTGAGAAAAAGCAAGCACGGAGGACGAGAACCGCTTTTGCCCTGCGTAGCGTTCCGGGCAGCGGGTAGAACCAGGCAGAGAATTCCCGGCTAGCAGCTTCCCTGTGGCGGGGAAGTGCAAACGTACACGTTTTCGGCCGAAAACGCGTTTTCCGGCGAAATCGCACACCACGGCTCTTTCTGAGAAAAAGCAAGCACGGAGGACGAGACCGCTTTTGCCCTGCGTAGCGTTCCGGGCAGCGGGTAGAACCAGGCAGAGAATTCCCGGCTAGCAGCTTCCCTGTGGCGGGGAAGTGCAAACGTACACGTTTTCGGCCGAAAACGCGTTTTCTGGCGAAAACGCACACCACGGCTCTTTCTGAGAAAAAGCAAGCACGGAGGACGAGAACCGCTTTTGCCCTGCGTAGCGTTCCGGGCAGCGGGTAGAACCAGGCAGAGAATTCCCGGCTAGCAGCTTCCCTGTGGCGGGGAAGTGCAAACGTACACGTTTTCGGCCGAAAACGCGTTTTCCGGCGAAAACGCACACCACGGCTCTTTCTGAGAAAAAGCAAGCACGGAGGACGGGAACCGCTTTTGCCCTGCGTAGCGTTCCGGGCAGCGGGTAGAACCAGGCAGAGAATTCCCGGCTAGCAGCTTCCCTGTGGCGGGGAAGTGCAAACGTACACGTTTTCGGCCGAAAACGCGTTTTCCGGCGAAATCGCACACCACGGCTCTTTCTGAGAAAAAGCAAGCACGGAGGACGAGAACCGCTTTTGCCCTGCGTAGCGTTCCGGGCAGCGGGTAGAACCAGGCAGAGAATTCCCGGCTAGCAGCTTCCCTGTGGCGGGGAAGTGCAAACGTACACGTTTTCGGCCGAAAACGCGTTTTCCGGCGAAATCGCACACCACGGCTCTTTCTGAGAAAAAGCAAGCACGGAGCACGAGAACCGCTTTTGCCCTGCGTAGCGTTCCGGGCAGCGGGTAGAACCAGGCAGAGAATTCCCGGCTAGCAGCTTCCCTGTGGCGGGGAAGTGCAAACGTACACGTTTTCTGCCGAAAACGCGTTTTCCGGCGAAATCGCACACCACGGCTCTTTCTGAGAAAAAGCAAGCACGGAGGACGAGAACCGCTTTTGCCCTGCGTAGCGTTCCGGGCAGCGGGTAGAACCAGGCAGAGAATTCCCGGCTAGCAGCTTCCCTGTGGCGGGGAAGTGCAAACGTACACGTTTTCGGCCGAAAACGCGTTTTCCGGCGAAAACGCACACCACGGCTCTTTCTGAGAAAAAGCAAGCACGGAGGACGAGAAGCGCTTTTGCCCTGCGTAGCGTTCCGGGCAGCGGGTAGAACCAGGCAGAGAATTCCCGGCTAGCAGCTTCCCTGTGGCGGGGAAGTGCAAACGTACACGTTTTCGGCCGAAAACGCGTTTTCCGGCGAAAACGCACACCACGGCTCTTTCTGAGAAAAAGCAAGCACGGAGGACGAGAACCGCTTTTGCCCTGCGTAGCGTTCCGGGCAGCGGGTAGAACCAGGCAGAGAATTCCCGGCTAGCAGCTTCCCTGTGGCGGGGAAGTGCAAACGTACACGTTTTCGGCCGAAAACGCGTTTTCCGGCGAAAACGCACACCACGGCTCTTTCTGAGAAAAAGCAAGCACGGAGGACGAGAACCGCTTTTGCCCTGCGTAGCGTTCCGGGCAGCGGGTAGAACCAGGCAGAGAATTCCCGGCTAGCAGCTTCCCTGTGGCGGGGAAGTGCAAACGTACACGTTTTCGGCCGAAAACGCGTTTTCCGGCGAAAACGCACACCACGGCTCTTTCTGAGAAAAAGCAAGCACGGAGGACGAGAACCGCTTTTGCCCTGCGTAGCGTTCCGGGCAGCGGGTAGAACCAGGCAGAGAATTCCCGGCTAGCAGCTTCCCTGTGGCGGGGAAGTGCAAACGTACACGTTTTCGGCCGAAAACGCGTTTTCCGGCGAAATCGCACACCACGGCTCTTTCTGAGAAAAAGCAAGCACGGAGGACGAGAACCGCTTTTGCCCTGCGTAGCGTTCCGGGCAGCGGGTAGAACCAGGCAGAGAATTCCCGGCTAGCAGCTTCCCTGTGGCGGGGAAGTGCAAACGTACACGTTTTCGGCCGAAAACGCGTTTCCCGGCGAAATCGCACACCACGGCTCTTTCTGAGAAAAAGCAAGCACGGAGGACGAGAACCGCTTTTGCCCTGCGTAGCGTTCCGGGCAGCGGGTAGAACCAGGCAGAGAATTCCCGGCTAGCAGCTTCCCTGTGGCGGGGAAGTGCAAACGTACACGTTTTCGGCCGAAAACGCGTTTTCCGGCGAAATCGCACACCACGGCTCTTTCTGAGAAAAAGCAAGCACGGAGGACGAGACCGCTTTTGCCCTGCGTAGCGTTCCGGGCAGCGGGTAGAACCAGGCAGAGAATTCCCGGCTAGCAGCTTCCCTGTGGCGGGGAAGTGCAAACGTACACGTTTTCGGCCGAAAACGCGTTTTCCGGCGAAAACGCACACCACGGCTCTTTCTGAGAAAAAGCAAGCACGGAGGACGAGAACCGCTTTTGCCCTGCGTAGCGTTCCGGGCAGCGGGTAGAACCAGGCAGAGAATTCCCGGCTAGCAGCTTCCCTGTGGCGGGGAAGTGCAAACGTACACGCTTTCGGCCGAAAACGCGTTTTCCGGCGAAAACGCACACCACGGCTCTTTCTGAGAAAAAGCAAGCACGGAGCACGAGAACCGCTTTTGCCCTGCGTAGCGTTCCGGGCAGCGGGTAGAACCAGGCAGAGAATTCCCGGCTAGCAGCTTCCCTGTGGCGGGAAGTGCAAACGTACACGTTTTCGGCCGAAAACGCGTTTTCCGGCGAAATCGCACACCACGGCTCTTTCTGAGAAAAAGCAAGCACGGAGGACGAGAACCGCTTTTGCCCTGCGTAGCGTTCCGGGCAGCGGGTAGAACCAGGCAGAGAATTCCCGGCTAGCAGCTTCCCTGTGGCGGGGAAGTGCAAACGTACACGTTTTCGGCCGAAAACGCGTTTTCCGGCGAAAACGCACACCACGGCTCTTTCTGAGAAAAAGCAAGCACGGAGGACGAGAACCGCTTTTGCCCTGCGTAGCGTTCCGGGCAGCGGGTAGAACCAGGCAGAGAATTCCCGGCTAGCAGCTTCCCTGTGGCGGGGAAGTGCAAACGTACACGTTTTCGGCCGAAAACGCGTTTTCCGGCGAAATCGCACACCACGGCTCTTTCTGAGAAAAAGCAAGCACGGAGGACGAGAACCGCTTTTGCCCTGCGTAGCGTTCCGGGCAGCGGGTAGAACCAGGCAGAGAATTCCCGGCTAGCAGCTTCCCTGTGGCGGGGAAGTGCAAACGTACACGTTTTCGGCCGAAAACGCGTTTTCCGGCGAAATCGCACACCACGGCTCTTTCTGAGAAAAAGCAAGCACGGAGGACGAGAACCGCTTTTGCCCTGCGTAGCGTTCCGGGCAGCGGGTAGAACCAGGCAGAGAATTCCCGGCTAGCAGCTTCCCTGTGGCGGGGAAGTGCAAACGTACACGTTTTCGGCCGAAAACGCGTTTTCCGGCTAAAACGCACACCACGGCTCTTTCTGAGAAAAAGCAAGCACGGAGGACGAGAACCGCTTTTGCCCTGCGTAGCGTTCCGGGCAGCGGGTAGAACCAGGCAGAGAATTCCCGGCTAGCAGCTTCCCTGTGGCGGGGAAGTGCAAACGTACACGTTTACGGCCGAAAACGCGTTTTCCGGTGAAATCGAACACCACGGCTCTTTCTGAGAAAAAGCAAGCACGGAGGACGAGAACCGCTTTTGCCCTGCGTAGCGTTCCGGGCAGCGGGTAGAACCAGGCAGAGAATTCCCGGCTAGCAGCTTCCCTGTGGCGGGGAAGTGCAAACGTACACGTTTTCGGCCGAAAACGCGTTTTCCGGCGAAAACGCACACCACGGCTCTTTCTGAGAAAAAGCAAGCACGGAGGACGAGAACCGCTTTTGCCCTGCGTAGCGTTCCGGGCAGCGGGTAGAACCAGGCAGAGAATTCCCGGCTAGCAGCTTCCCTGTGGCGGGGAAGTGCAAACGTACACGTTTTCGGCCGAAAACGCGTTTTCCGGCGAAAACGCACACCACGGCTCTTTCTGAGAAAAAGCAAGCACGGAGGACGAGAACCGCTTTTGCCCTGCGTAGCGTTCCGGGGCAGCGGGTAGAACCAGGCAGAGAATTCCCGGCTAGCAGCTTCCCTGTGGCGGGGAAGTGCAAACGTACACGTTTTCGGCCGAAAACGCGTTTTCCGGCGAAAACGCACACCACGGCTCTTTCTGAGAAAAAGCAAGCACGGAGGACGAGAACCGCTTTTGCCCTGCGTAGCGTTCCGGGCAGCGGGTAGAACCAGGCAGAGAATTCCCGGCTAGCAGCTTCCCTGTGGCGGGGAAGTGCAAACGTACACGTTTTCGGCCGAAAACGCGTTTTCCGGCGAAAACGCACACCACGGCTCTTTCTGAGAAAAAGCAAGCACGGAGGACGAGAACCGCTTTTGCCCTGCGTAGCGTTCCGGGCAGCGCGTAGAACCAGGCAGAGAATTCCCGGCTAGCAGCTTCCCTGTGGCGGGGAAGTGCAAACGTACACGTTTTCGGCCGAAAACGCGTTTTCCGGCGAAAACGCACACCACGGCTCTTTCTGAGAAAAAGCAAGCACGGAGGACGAGAACCGCTTTTGCCCTGCGTAGCGTTCCGGGCAGCGGGTAGAACCAGGCAGAGAATTCCCGGCTAGCAGCTTCCCTGTGGCGGGGAAGTGCAAACGTACACGTTTACGGCCGAAAACGCGTTTTCCGGTGAAATCGAACACCACGGCTCTGTCTGAGAAAAAGCAAGCACGGAGGACGAGAACCGCTTTTGCCCTGCGTAGCGTTCCGGGCAGCGGGTAGAACCAGGCAGAGAATTCCCGGCTAGCAGCTTCCCTGTGGCGGGGAAGTGCAAACGTACACGTTTTCGGCCGAAAACGCGTTTTCCGGCGAAAACGCACACCACGGCTCTTTCTGAGAAAAAGCAAGCACGGAGGACGAGAACCGCTTTTGCCCTGCGTAGCGTTCCGGGCAGCGGGTAGAACCAGGCAGAGAATTCCCGGCTAGCAGCTTCCCTGTGGCGGGGAAGTGCAAACGTACACGTTTTCGGCCGAAAACGCGTTTTCCGGCGAAAACGCACACCACGGCTCTTTCTGAGAAAAAGCAAGCACGGAGGACGAGAACCGCTTTTGCCCTGCGTAGCGTTCCGGGCAGCGGGTAGAACCAGGCAGAGAATTCCCGGCTAGCAGCTTCCCTGTGGCGGGGAAGTGCAAACGTACACGTTTTCGGCCGAAAACGCGTTTTCCGGCGAAAACGCACACCACGGCTCTTTCTGAGAAAAAGCAAGCACGGAGGACGAGAACCGCTTTTGCCCTGCGTAGCGTTCCGGGCAGCGGGTAGAACCAGGCAGAGAATTCCCGGCTAGCAGCTTCCTGTGGCGGGGAAGTGCAAACGTACACGTTTTCGGCCGAAAACGCGTTTTCCGGCGAAAACGCACACCACGGCTCTTTCTGAGAAAAAGCAAGCACGGAGGACGAGAACCGCTTTTGCCCTGCGTAGCGTTCCGGGCAGCGGGTAGAACCAGGCAGAGAATTCCCGGCTAGCAGCTTCCCTGTGGCGGGGAAGTGCAAACGTACACGTTTTCGGCCGAAAACGCGTTTTCCGGCGAAATCGCACACCACGGCTCTTTCTGAGAAAAAGCAAGCACGGAGGACGAGAACCGCTTTTGCCCTGCGTAGCGTTCCGGGCAGCGGGTAGAACCAGGCAGAGAATTCCCGGCTAGCAGCTTCCCTGTGGCAGGGAAGTGCAAACGTACACGTTTTCGGCCGAAAACGCGTTTTCCGGCGAAAACGCACACCACGGCTCTTTCTGAGAAAAAGCAAGCACGGAGGACGAGAACCGCTTTTGCCCTGCGTAGCGTTCCGGGCAGCGGGTAGAACCAGGCAGAGAATTCCCGGCTAGCAGCTTCCCTGTGGCGGGGAAGTGCAAACGTACACGTTTTCGGCCGAAAACGCGTTTTCCGGCGAAAACGCACACCACGGCTCTTTCTGAGAAAAAGCAAGCACGGAGGACGAGAACCGCTTTTGCCCTGCGTAGCGTTCCGGGCAGCGGGTAGAACCAGGCAGAGAATTCCCGGCTAGCAGCTTCCCTGTGGCGGGGAAGTGCAAACGTACACGTTTTCGGCCGAAAACGCGTTTTCCGGCGAAAACGCACACCACGGCTCTTTCTGAGAAAAAGCAAGCACGGAGGACGAGAACCGCTTTTGCCCTGCGTAGCGTTCCGGGCAGCGGGTAGAACCAGGCAGAGAATTCCCGGCTAGCAGCTTCCCTGTGGCGGGGAAGTGCAAACGTACACGTTTTCGGCCGAAAACGCGTTTTCCGGCGAAAACGCACACCACGGCTCTTTCTGAGAAAAAGCAAGCACGGAGGACGAGAACCGCTTTTGCCCTGCGTAGCGTTCCGGGCAGCGGGTAGAACCAGGCAGAGAATTCCCGGCTAGCAGCTTCCCTGTGGCGGGGAAGTGCAAACGTACACGTTTTCGGCCGAAAACGCGTTTTCCGGCGAAAACGCACACCACGGCTCTTTCTGAGAAAAAGCAAGCACGGAGGACGAGAACCGCTTTTGCCCTGCGTAGCGTTCCGGGCAGCGGGTAGAACCAGGCAGAGAATTCCCGGCTAGCAGCTTCCCTGTGGCGGGGAAGTGCAAACGTACACGTTTTCGGCCGAAAACGCGTTTTCCGGCGAAAACGCACACCACGGCTCTTTCTGAGAAAAAGCAAGCACGGAGGACGAGAACCGCTTTTGCCCTGCGTAGCGTTCCGGGCAGCGGGTAGAACCAGGCAGAGAATTCCCGGCTAGCAGCTTCCCTGTGGCGGGGAAGTGCAAACGTACACGTTTTCGGCCGAAAACGCGTTTTCCGGCGAAAACGCACACCACGGCTCTTTCTGAGAAAAAGCAAGCACGGAGGACGAGAACCGCTTTTGCCCTGCGTAGCGTTCCGGGCAGCGGGTAGAACCAGGCAGAGAATTCCCGGCTAGCAGCTTCCCTGTGGCGGGGAAGTGCAAACGTACACGTTTTCGGCCGAAAACGCGTTTTCCGGCGAAAACGCACACCACGGCTCTTTCTGAGAAAAAGCAAGCACGGAGGACGAGAACCGCTTTTGCCCTGCGTAGCGTTCCGGGCAGCGGGTAGAACCAGGCAGAGAATTCCCGGCTAGCAGCTTCCCTGTGGCGGGGAAGTGCAAACGTACACGTTTTCGGCCGAAAACGCGTTTTCCGGCGAAAACGCACACCACGGCTCTTTCTGAGAAAAAGCAAGCACGGAGGACGAGAACCGCTTTTGCCCTGCGTAGCGTTCCGGGCAGCGGGTAGAACCAGGCAGAGAATTCCCGGCTAGCAGCTTCCCTGTGGCGGGGAAGTGCAAACGTACACGTTTTCGGCCGAAAACGCGTTTTCCGGCGAAAACGCACACCACGGCTCTTTCTGAGAAAAAGCAAGCACGGAGGACGAGAACCGCTTTTGCCCTGCGTAGCGTTCCGGGCAGCGGGTAGAACCAGGCAGAGAATTCCCGGCTAGCAGCTTCCCTGTGGCGGGGAAGTGCAAACGTACACGTTTTCGGCCGAAAACGCGTTTTCCGGCGAAAACGCACACCACGGCTCTTTCTGAGAAAAAGCAAGCACGGAGGACGAGAACCGCTTTTGCCCTGCGTAGCGTTCCGGGCAGCGGGTAGAACCAGGCAGAGAATTCCCGGCTAGCAGCTTCCCTGTGGCGGGGAAGTGCAAACGTACACGTTTTCGGCCGAAAACGCGTTTTCCGGCGAAAACGCACACCACGGCTCTTTCTGAGAAAAAGCAAGCACGGAGGACGAGAACCGCTTTTGCCCTGCGTAGCGTTCCGGGCAGCGGGTAGAACCAGGCAGAGAATTCCCGGCTAGCAGCTTCCCTGTGGCGGGGAAGTGCAAACGTACACGTTTTCGGCCGAAAACGCGTTTTCCGGCGAAAACGCACACCACGGCTCTTTCTGAGAAAAAGCAAGCACGGAGGACGAGAACCGCTTTTGCCCTGCGTAGCGTTCCGGGCAGCGGGTAGAACCAGGCAGAGAATTCCCGGCTAGCAGCTTCCCTGTGGCGGGGAAGTGCAAACGTACACGTTTTCGGCCGAAAACGCGTTTTCCGGCGAAAACGCACACCACGGCTCTTTCTGAGAAAAAGCAAGCACGGAGGACGAGAACCGCTTTTGCCCTGCGTAGCGTTCCGGGCAGCGGGTAGAACCAGGCAGAGAATTCCCGGCTAGCAGCTTCCCTGTGGCGGGGAAGTGCAAACGTACACGTTTTCGGCCGAAAACGCGTTTTCCGGCGAAAACGCACACCACGGCTCTTTCTGAGAAAAAGCAAGCACGGAGGACGAGAACCGCTTTTGCCCTGCGTAGCGTTCCGGGCAGCGGGTAGAACCAGGCAGAGAATTCCCGGCTAGCAGCTTCCCTGTGGCGGGGAAGTGCAAACGTACACGTTTTCGGCCGAAAACGCGTTTTCCGGCGAAAACGCACACCACGGCTCTTTCTGAGAAAAAGCAAGCACGGAGGACGAGAACCGCTTTTGCCCTGCGTAGCGTTCCGGGCAGCGGGTAGAACCAGGCAGAGAATTCCCGGCTAGCAGCTTCCCTGTGGCGGGGAAGTGCAAACGTACACGTTTTCGGCCGAAAACGCGTTTTCCGGCGAAAACGCACACCACGGCTCTTTCTGAGAAAAAGCAAGCACGGAGGACGAGAACCGCTTTTGCCCTGCGTAGCGTTCCGGGCAGCGGGTAGAACCAGGCAGAGAATTCCCGGCTAGCAGCTTCCCTGTGGCGGGGAAGTGCAAACGTACACGTTTTCGGCCGAAAACGCGTTTTCCGGCGAAAACGCACACCACGGCTCTTTCTGAGAAAAAGCAAGCACGGAGGACGAGAACCGCTTTTGCCCTGCGTAGCGTTCCGGGCAGCGGGTAGAACCAGGCAGAGAATTCCCGGCTAGCAGCTTCCCTGTGGCGGGGAAGTGCAAACGTACACGTTTTCGGCCGAAAACGCGTTTTCCGGCGAAAACGCACACCACGGCTCTTTCTGAGAAAAAGCAAGCACGGAGGACGAGAACCGCTTTTGCCCTGCGTAGCGTTCCGGGCAGCGGGTAGAACCAGGCAGAGAATTCCCGGCTAGCAGCTTCCCTGTGGCGGGGAAGTGCAAACGTACACGTTTTCGGCCGAAAACGCGTTTTCCGGCGAAAACGCACACCACGGCTCTTTCTGAGAAAAAGCAAGCACGGAGGACGAGAACCGCTTTTGCCCTGCGTAGCGTTCCGGGCAGCGGGTAGAACCAGGCAGAGAATTCCCGGCTAGCAGCTTCCCTGTGGCGGGGAAGTGCAAACGTACACGTTTTCGGCCTAAAACGCGTTTTCCGGCGAAAACGCACACCACGGCTCTTTCTGAGAAAAAGCAAGCACGGAGGACGAGAACCGCTTTTGCCCTGCGTAGCGTTCCGGGCAGCGGGTAGAACCAGGCAGAGAATTCCCGGCTAGCAGCTTCCCTGTGGCGGGGAAGTGCAAACGTACACGTTTTCGGCCGAAAACGCGTTTTCCGGCGAAAACGCACACCACGGCTCTTTCTGAGAAAAAGCAAGCACGGAGGACGAGAACCGCTTTTGCCCTGCGTAGCGTTCCGGGCAGCGGGTAGAACCAGGCAGAGAATTCCCGGCTAGCAGCTTCCCTGTGGCGGGGAAGTGCAAACGTACACGTTTTCGGCCGAAAACGCGTTTTCCGGCGAAAACGCACACCACGGCTCTTTCTGAGAAAAAGCAAGCACGGAGGACGAGAACCGCTTTTGCCCTGCGTAGCGTTCCGGGCAGCGGGTAGAACCAGGCAGAGAATTCCCGGCTAGCAGCTTCCCTGTGGCGGGGAAGTGCAAACGTACACGTTTTCGGCCGAAAACGCGTTTTCCGGCGAAAACGCACACCACGGCTCTTTCTGAGAAAAAGCAAGCACGGAGGACGAGAACCGCTTTTGCCCTGCGTAGCGTTCCGGGCAGCGGGTAGAACCAGGCAGAGAATTCCCGGCTAGCAGCTTCCCTGTGGCGGGGAAGTGCAAACGTACACGTTTTCGGCCGAAAACGCGTTTTCCGGCGAAAACGCACACCACGGCTCTTTCTGAGAAAAAGCAAGCACGGAGGACGAGAACCGCTTTTGCCCTGCGTAGCGTTCCGGGCAGCGGGTAGAACCAGGCAGAGAATTCCCGGCTAGCAGCTTCCCTGTGGCGGGGAAGTGCAAACGTACACGTTTTCGGCCGAAAACGCGTTTTCCGGCGAAAACGCACACCACGGCTCTTTCTGAGAAAAAGCAAGCACGGAGGACGAGAACCGCTTTTGCCCTGCGTAGCGTTCCGGGCAGCGGGTAGAACCAGGCAGAGAATTCCCGGCTAGCAGCTTCCCTGTGGCGGGGAAGTGCAAACGTACACGTTTTCGGCCGAAAACGCGTTTTCCGGCGAAAACGCACACCACGGCTCTTTCTGAGAAAAAGCAAGCACGGAGGACGAGAACCGCTTTTGCCCTGCGTAGCGTTCCGGGCAGCGGGTAGAACCAGGCAGAGAATTCCCGGCTAGCAGCTTCCCTGTGGCGGGGAAGTGCAAACGTACACGTTTTCGGCCGAAAACGCGTTTTCCGGCGAAAACGCACACCACGGCTCTTTCTGAGAAAAAGCAAGCACGGAGGACGAGAACCGCTTTTGCCCTGCGTAGCGTTCCGGGCAGCGGGTAGAACCAGGCAGAGAATTCCCGGCTAGCAGCTTCCCTGTGGCGGGGAAGTGCAAACGTACACGTTTTCGGCCGAAAACGCGTTTTCCGGCGAAAACGCACACCACGGCTCTTTCTGAGAAAAAGCAAGCACGGAGGACGAGAACCGCTTTTGCCCTGCGTAGCGTTCCGGGCAGCGGGTAGAACCAGGCAGAGAATTCCCGGCTAGCAGCTTCCCTGTGGCGGGGAAGTGCAAACGTACACGTTTTCGGCCGAAAACGCGTTTTCCGGCGAAAACGCACACCACGGCTCTTTCTGAGAAAAAGCAAGCACGGAGGACGAGAACCGCTTTTGCCCTGCGTAGCGTTCCGGGCAGCGGGTAGAACCAGGCAGAGAATTCCCGGCTAGCAGCTTCCCTGTGGCGGGGAAGTGCAAACGTACACGTTTTCGGCCGAAAACGCGTTTTCCGGCGAAAACGCACACCACGGCTCTTTCTGAGAAAAAGCAAGCACGGAGGACGAGAACCGCTTTTGCCCTGCGTAGCGTTCCGGGCAGCGGGTAGAACCAGGCAGAGAATTCCCGGCTAGCAGCTTCCCTGTGGCGGGGAAGTGCAAACGTACACGTTTTCGGCCGAAAACGCGTTTTCCGGCGAAAACGCACACCACGGCTCTTTCTGAGAAAAAGCAAGCACGGAGGACGAGAACCGCTTTTGCCCTGCGTAGCGTTCCGGGCAGCGGGTAGAACCAGGCAGAGAATTCCCGGCTAGCAGCTTCCCTGTGGCGGGGAAGTGCAAACGTACACGTTTTCGGCCGAAAACGCGTTTTCCGGCGAAAACGCACACCACGGCTCTTTCTGAGAAAAAGCAAGCACGGAGGACGAGAACCGCTTTTGCCCTGCGTAGCGTTCCGGGCAGCGGGTAGAACCAGGCAGAGAATTCCCGGCTAGCAGCTTCCCTGTGGCGGGGAAGTGCAAACGTACACGTTTTCGGCCGAAAACGCGTTTTCCGGCGAAAACGCACACCACGGCTCTTTCTGAGAAAAAGCAAGCACGGAGGACGAGAACCGCTTTTGCCCTGCGTAGCGTTCCGGGCAGCGGGTAGAACCAGGCAGAGAATTCCCGGCTAGCAGCTTCCCTGTGGCGGGGAAGTGCAAACGTACACGTTTTCGGCCGAAAACGCGTTTTCCGGCGAAAACGCACACCACGGCTCTTTCTGAGAAAAAGCAAGCACGGAGGACGAGAACCGCTTTTGCCCTGCGTAGCGTTCCGGGCAGCGGGTAGAACCAGGCAGAGAATTCCCGGCTAGCAGCTTCCCTGTGGCGGGGAAGTGCAAACGTACACGTTTTCGGCCGAAAACGCGTTTTCCGGCGAAAACGCACACCACGGCTCTTTCTGAGAAAAAGCAAGCACGGAGGACGAGAACCGCTTTTGCCCTGCGTAGCGTTCCGGGCAGCGGGTAGAACCAGGCAGAGAATTCCCGGCTAGCAGCTTCCCTGTGGCGGGGAAGTGCAAACGTACACGTTTTCGGCCGAAAACGCGTTTTCCGGCGAAAACGCACACCACGGCTCTTTCTGAGAAAAAGCAAGCACGGAGGACGAGAACCGCTTTTGCCCTGCGTAGCGTTCCGGGCAGCGGGTAGAACCAGGCAGAGAATTCCCGGCTAGCAGCTTCCCTGTGGCGGGGAAGTGCAAACGTACACGTTTTCGGCCGAAAACGCGTTTTCCGGCGAAAACGCACACCACGGCTCTTTCTGAGAAAAAGCAAGCACGGAGGACGAGAACCGCTTTTGCCCTGCGTAGCGTTCCGGGCAGCGGGTAGAACCAGGCAGAGAATTCCCGGCTAGCAGCTTCCCTGTGGCGGGGAAGTGCAAACGTACACGTTTTCGGCCGAAAACGCGTTTTCCGGCGAAAACGCACACCACGGCTCTTTCTGAGAAAAAGCAAGCACGGAGGACGAGAACCGCTTTTGCCCTGCGTAGCGTTCCGGGCAGCGGGTAGAACCAGGCAGAGAATTCCCGGCTAGCAGCTTCCCTGTGGCGGGGAAGTGCAAACGTACACGTTTTCGGCCGAAAACGCGTTTTCCGGCGAAAACGCACACCACGGCTCTTTCTGAGAAAAAGCAAGCACGGAGGACGAGAACCGCTTTTGCCCTGCGTAGCGTTCCGGGCAGCGGGTAGAACCAGGCAGAGAATTCCCGGCTAGCAGCTTCCCTGTGGCGGGGAAGTGCAAACGTACACGTTTTCGGCCGAAAACGCGTTTTCCGGCGAAAACGCACACCACGGCTCTTTCTGAGAAAAAGCAAGCACGGAGGACGAGAACCGCTTTTGCCCTGCGTAGCGTTCCGGGCAGCGGGTAGAACCAGGCAGAGAATTCCCGGCTAGCAGCTTCCCTGTGGCGGGGAAGTGCAAACGTACACGTTTTCGGCCGAAAACGCGTTTTCCGGCGAAAACGCACACCACGGCTCTTTCTGAGAAAAAGCAAGCACGGAGGACGAGAACCGCTTTTGCCCTGCGTAGCGTTCCGGGCAGCGGGTAGAACCAGGCAGAGAATTCCCGGCTAGCAGCTTCCCTGTGGCGGGGAAGTGCAAACGTACACGTTTTCGGCCGAAAACGCGTTTTCCGGCGAAAACGCACACCACGGCTCTTTCTGAGAAAAAGCAAGCACGGAGGACGAGAACCGCTTTTGCCCTGCGTAGCGTTCCGGGCAGCGGGTAGAACCAGGCAGAGAATTCCCGGCTAGCAGCTTCCCTGTGGCGGGGAAGTGCAAACGTACACGTTTTCGGCCGAAAACGCGTTTTCCGGCGAAAACGCACACCACGGCTCTTTCTGAGAAAAAGCAAGCACGGAGGACGAGAACCGCTTTTGCCCTGCGTAGCGTTCCGGGCAGCGGGTAGAACCAGGCAGAGAATTCCCGGCTAGCAGCTTCCCTGTGGCGGGGAAGTGCAAACGTACACGTTTTCGGCCGAAAACGCGTTTTCCGGCGAAAACGCACACCACGGCTCTTTCTGAGAAAAAGCAAGCACGGAGGACGAGAACCGCTTTTGCCCTGCGTAGCGTTCCGGGCAGCGGGTAGAACCAGGCAGAGAATTCCCGGCTAGCAGCTTCCCTGTGGCGGGGAAGTGCAAACGTACACGTTTTCGGCCGAAAACGCGTTTTCCGGCGAAAACGCACACCACGGCTCTTTCTGAGAAAAAGCAAGCACGGAGGACGAGAACCGCTTTTGCCCTGCGTAGCGTTCCGGGCAGCGGGTAGAACCAGGCAGAGAATTCCCGGCTAGCAGCTTCCCTGTGGCGGGGAAGTGCAAACGTACACGTTTTCGGCCGAAAACGCGTTTTCCGGCGAAAACGCACACCACGGCTCTTTCTGAGAAAAAGCAAGCACGGAGGACGAGAACCGCTTTTGCCCTGCGTAGCGTTCCGGGCAGCGGGTAGAACCAGGCAGAGAATTCCCGGCTAGCAGCTTCCCTGTGGCGGGGAAGTGCAAACGTACACGTTTTCGGCCGAAAACGCGTTTTCCGGCGAAAACGCACACCACGGCTCTTTCTGAGAAAAAGCAAGCACGGAGGACGAGAACCGCTTTTGCCCTGCGTAGCGTTCCGGGCAGCGGGTAGAACCAGGCAGAGAATTCCCGGCTAGCAGCTTCCCTGTGGCGGGGAAGTGCAAACGTACACGTTTTCGGCCGAAAACGCGTTTTCCGGCGAAAACGCACACCACGGCTCTTTCTGAGAAAAAGCAAGCACGGAGGACGAGAACCGCTTTTGCCCTGCGTAGCGTTCCGGGCAGCGGGTAGAACCAGGCAGAGAATTCCCGGCTAGCAGCTTCCCTGTGGCGGGGAAGTGCAAACGTACACGTTTTCGGCCGAAAACGCGTTTTCCGGCGAAAACGCACACCACGGCTCTTTCTGAGAAAAAGCAAGCACGGAGGACGAGAACCGCTTTTGCCCTGCGTAGCGTTCCGGGCAGCGGGTAGAACCAGGCAGAGAATTCCCGGCTAGCAGCTTCCCTGTGGCGGGGAAGTGCAAACGTACACGTTTTCGGCCGAAAACGCGTTTTCCGGCGAAAACGCACACCACGGCTCTTTCTGAGAAAAAGCAAGCACGGAGGACGAGAACCGCTTTTGCCCTGCGTAGCGTTCCGGGCAGCGGGTAGAACCAGGCAGAGAATTCCCGGCTAGCAGCTTCCCTGTGGCGGGGAAGTGCAAACGTACACGTTTTCGGCCGAAAACGCGTTTTCCGGCGAAAACGCACACCACGGCTCTTTCTGAGAAAAAGCAAGCACGGAGGACGAGAACCGCTTTTGCCCTGCGTAGCGTTCCGGGCAGCGGGTAGAACCAGGCAGAGAATTCCCGGCTAGCAGCTTCCCTGTGGCGGGGAAGTGCAAACGTACACGTTTTCGGCCGAAAACGCGTTTTCCGGCGAAAACGCACACCACGGCTCTTTCTGAGAAAAAGCAAGCACGGAGGACGAGAACCGCTTTTGCCCTGCGTAGCGTTCCGGGCAGCGGGTAGAACCAGGCAGAGAATTCCCGGCTAGCAGCTTCCCTGTGGCGGGGAAGTGCAAACGTACACGTTTTCGGCCGAAAACGCGTTTTCCGGCGAAAACGCACACCACGGCTCTTTCTGAGAAAAAGCAAGCACGGAGGACGAGAACCGCTTTTGCCCTGCGTAGCGTTCCGGGCAGCGGGTAGAACCAGGCAGAGAATTCCCGGCTAGCAGCTTCCCTGTGGCGGGGAAGTGCAAACGTACACGTTTTCGGCCGAAAACGCGTTTTCCGGCGAAAACGCACACCACGGCTCTTTCTGAGAAAAAGCAAGCACGGAGGACGAGAACCGCTTTTGCCCTGCGTAGCGTTCCGGGCAGCGGGTAGAACCAGGCAGAGAATTCCCGGCTAGCAGCTTCCCTGTGGCGGGGAAGTGCAAACGTACACGTTTTCGGCCGAAAACGCGTTTTCCGGCGAAAACGCACACCACGGCTCTTTCTGAGAAAAAGCAAGCACGGAGGACGAGAACCGCTTTTGCCCTGCGTAGCGTTCCGGGCAGCGGGTAGAACCAGGCAGAGAATTCCCGGCTAGCAGCTTCCCTGTGGCGGGGAAGTGCAAACGTACACGTTTTCGGCCGAAAACGCGTTTTCCGGCGAAAACGCACACCACGGCTCTTTCTGAGAAAAAGCAAGCACGGAGGACGAGAACCGCTTTTGCCCTGCGTAGCGTTCCGGGCAGCGGGTAGAACCAGGCAGAGAATTCCCGGCTAGCAGCTTCCCTGTGGCGGGGAAGTGCAAACGTACACGTTTTCGGCCGAAAACGCGTTTTCCGGCGAAAACGCACACCACGGCTCTTTCTGAGAAAAAGCAAGCACGGAGGACGAGAACCGCTTTTGCCCTGCGTAGCGTTCCGGGCAGCGGGTAGAACCAGGCAGAGAATTCCCGGCTAGCAGCTTCCCTGTGGCGGGGAAGTGCAAACGTACACGTTTTCGGCCGAAAACGCGTTTTCCGGCGAAAACGCACACCACGGCTCTTTCTGAGAAAAAGCAAGCACGGAGGACGAGAACCGCTTTTGCCCTGCGTAGCGTTCCGGGCAGCGGGTAGAACCAGGCAGAGAATTCCCGGCTAGCAGCTTCCCTGTGGCGGGGAAGTGCAAACGTACACGTTTTCGGCCGAAAACGCGTTTTCCGGCGAAAACGCACACCACGGCTCTTTCTGAGAAAAAGCAAGCACGGAGGACGAGAACCGCTTTTGCCCTGCGTAGCGTTCCGGGCAGCGGGTAGAACCAGGCAGAGAATTCCCGGCTAGCAGCTTCCCTGTGGCGGGGAAGTGCAAACGTACACGTTTTCGGCCGAAAACGCGTTTTCCGGCGAAAACGCACACCACGGCTCTTTCTGAGAAAAAGCAAGCACGGAGGACGAGAACCGCTTTTGCCCTGCGTAGCGTTCCGGGCAGCGGGTAGAACCAGGCAGAGAATTCCCGGCTAGCAGCTTCCCTGTGGCGGGGAAGTGCAAACGTACACGTTTTCGGCCGAAAACGCGTTTTCCGGCGAAAACGCACACCACGGCTCTTTCTGAGAAAAAGCAAGCACGGAGGACGAGAACCGCTTTTGCCCTGCGTAGCGTTCCGGGCAGCGGGTAGAACCAGGCAGAGAATTCCCGGCTAGCAGCTTCCCTGTGGCGGGGAAGTGCAAACGTACACGTTTTCGGCCGAAAACGCGTTTTCCGGCGAAAACGCACACCACGGCTCTTTCTGAGAAAAAGCAAGCACGGAGGACGAGAACCGCTTTTGCCCTGCGTAGCGTTCCGGGCAGCGGGTAGAACCAGGCAGAGAATTCCCGGCTAGCAGCTTCCCTGTGGCGGGGAAGTGCAAACGTACACGTTTTCGGCCGAAAACGCGTTTTCCGGCGAAAACGCACACCACGGCTCTTTCTGAGAAAAAGCAAGCACGGAGGACGAGAACCGCTTTTGCCCTGCGTAGCGTTCCGGGCAGCGGGTAGAACCAGGCAGAGAATTCCCGGCTAGCAGCTTCCCTGTGGCGGGGAAGTGCAAACGTACACGTTTTCGGCCGAAAACGCGTTTTCCGGCGAAAACGCACACCACGGCTCTTTCTGAGAAAAAGCAAGCACGGAGGACGAGAACCGCTTTTGCCCTGCGTAGCGTTCCGGGCAGCGGGTAGAACCAGGCAGAGAATTCCCGGCTAGCAGCTTCCCTGTGGCGGGGAAGTGCAAACGTACACGTTTTCGGCCGAAAACGCGTTTTCCGGCGAAAACGCACACCACGGCTCTTTCTGAGAAAAAGCAAGCACGGAGGACGAGAACCGCTTTTGCCCTGCGTAGCGTTCCGGGCAGCGGGTAGAACCAGGCAGAGAATTCCCGGCTAGCAGCTTCCCTGTGGCGGGGAAGTGCAAACGTACACGTTTTCGGCCGAAAACGCGTTTTCCGGCGAAAACGCACACCACGGCTCTTCATGAGAAAAAGCAAGCACGGAGGACGAGAACCGCTTTTGCCCTGCGTAGCGTTCCGGGCAGCGGGTAGAACCAGGCAGAGAATTCCCGGCTAGCAGCTTCCCTGTGGCGGGGAAGTGCAAACGTACACGTTTTCGGCCGAAAACGCGTTTTCCGGCGAAAACGCACACCACGGCTCTTTCTGAGAAAAAGCAAGCACGGAGGACGAGAACCGCTTTTGCCCTGCGTAGCGTTCCGGGCAGCGGGTAGAACCAGGCAGAGAATTCCCGGCTAGCAGCTTCCCTGTGGCGGGGAAGTGCAAACGTACACGTTTTCGGCCGAAAACGCGTTTTCCGGCGAAAACGCACACCACGGCTCTTTCTGAGAAAAAGCAAGCACGGAGGACGAGAACCGCTTTTGCCCTGCGTAGCGTTCCGGGCAGCGGGTAGAACCAGGCAGAGAATTCCCGGCTAGCAGCTTCCCTGTGGCGGGGAAGTGCAAACGTACACGTTTTCGGCCGAAAACGCGTTTTCCGGCGAAAACGCACACCACGGCTCTTTCTGAGAAAAAGCAAGCACGGAGGACGAGAACCGCTTTTGCCCTGCGTAGCGTTCCGGGCAGCGGGTAGAACCAGGCAGAGAATTCCCGGCTAGCAGCTTCCCTGTGGCGGGGAAGTGCAAACGTACACGTTTTCGGCCGAAAACGCGTTTTCCGGCGAAAACGCACACCACGGCTCTTTCTGAGAAAAAGCAAGCACGGAGGACGAGAACCGCTTTTGCCCTGCGTAGCGTTCCGGGCAGCGGGTAGAACCAGGCAGAGAATTCCCGGCTAGCAGCTTCCCTGTGGCGGGGAAGTGCAAACGTACACGTTTTCGGCCGAAAACGCGTTTTCCGGCGAAAACGCACACCACGGCTCTTTCTGAGAAAAAGCAAGCACGGAGGACGAGAACCGCTTTTGCCCTGCGTAGCGTTCCGGGCAGCGGGTAGAACCAGGCAGAGAATTCCCGGCTAGCAGCTTCCCTGTGGCGGGGAAGTGCAAACGTACACGTTTTCGGCCGAAAACGCGTTTTCCGGCGAAAACGCACACCACGGCTCTTTCTGAGAAAAAGCAAGCACGGAGGACGAGAACCGCTTTTGCCCTGCGTAGCGTTCCGGGCAGCGGGTAGAACCAGGCAGAGAATTCCCGGCTAGCAGCTTCCCTGTGGCGGGGAAGTGCAAACGTACACGTTTTCGGCCGAAAACGCGTTTTCCGGCGAAAACGCACACCACGGCTCTTTCTGAGAAAAAGCAAGCACGGAGGACGAGAACCGCTTTTGCCCTGCGTAGCGTTCCGGGCAGCGGGTAGAACCAGGCAGAGAATTCCCGGCTAGCAGCTTCCCTGTGGCGGGGAAGTGCAAACGTACACGTTTTCGGCCGAAAACGCGTTTTCCGGCGAAAACGCACACCACGGCTCTTTCTGAGAAAAAGCAAGCACGGAGGACGAGAACCGCTTTTGCCCTGCGTAGCGTTCCGGGCAGCGGGTAGAACCAGGCAGAGAATTCCCGGCTAGCAGCTTCCCTGTGGCGGGGAAGTGCAAACGTACACGTTTTCGGCCGAAAACGCGTTTTCCGGCGAAAACGCACACCACGGCTCTTTCTGAGAAAAAGCAAGCACGGAGGACGAGAACCGCTTTTGCCCTGCGTAGCGTTCCGGGCAGCGGGTAGAACCAGGCAGAGAATTCCCGGCTAGCAGCTTCCCTGTGGCGGGGAAGTGCAAACGTACACGTTTTCGGCCGAAAACGCGTTTTCCGGCGAAAACGCACACCACGGCTCTTTCTGAGAAAAAGCAAGCACGGAGGACGAGAACCGCTTTTGCCCTGCGTAGCGTTCCGGGCAGCGGGTAGAACCAGGCAGAGAATTCCCGGCTAGCAGCTTCCCTGTGGCGGGGAAGTGCAAACGTACACGTTTTCGGCCGAAAACGCGTTTTCCGGCGAAAACGCACACCACGGCTCTTTCTGAGAAAAAGCAAGCACGGAGGACGAGAACCGCTTTTGCCCTGCGTAGCGTTCCGGGCAGCGGGTAGAACCAGGCAGAGAATTCCCGGCTAGCAGCTTCCCTGTGGCGGGGAAGTGCAAACGTACACGTTTTCGGCCGAAAACGCGTTTTCCGGCGAAAACGCACACCACGGCTCTTTCTGAGAAAAAGCAAGCACGGAGGACGAGAACCGCTTTTGCCCTGCGTAGCGTTCCGGGCAGCGGGTAGAACCAGGCAGAGAATTCCCGGCTAGCAGCTTCCCTGTGGCGGGGAAGTGCAAACGTACACGTTTTCGGCCGAAAACGCGTTTTCCGGCGAAAACGCACACCACGGCTCTTTCTGAGAAAAAGCAAGCACGGAGGACGAGAACCGCTTTTGCCCTGCGTAGCGTTCCGGGCAGCGGGTAGAACCAGGCAGAGAATTCCCGGCTAGCAGCTTCCCTGTGGCGGGGAAGTGCAAACGTACACGTTTTCGGCCGAAAACGCGTTTTCCGGCGAAAACGCACACCACGGCTCTTTCTGAGAAAAAGCAAGCACGGAGGACGAGAACCGCTTTTGCCCTGCGTAGCGTTCCGGGCAGCGGGTAGAACCAGGCAGAGAATTCCCGGCTAGCAGCTTCCCTGTGGCGGGGAAGTGCAAACGTACACGTTTTCGGCCGAAAACGCGTTTTCCGGCGAAAACGCACACCACGGCTCTTTCTGAGAAAAAGCAAGCACGGAGGACGAGAACCGCTTTTGCCCTGCGTAGCGTTCCGGGCAGCGGGTAGAACCAGGCAGAGAATTCCCGGCTAGCAGCTTCCCTGTGGCGGGGAAGTGCAAACGTACACGTTTTCGGCCGAAAACGCGTTTTCCGGCGAAAACGCACACCACGGCTCTTTCTGAGAAAAAGCAAGCACGGAGGACGAGAACCGCTTTTGCCCTGCGTAGCGTTCCGGGCAGCGGGTAGAACCAGGCAGAGAATTCCCGGCTAGCAGCTTCCCTGTGGCGGGGAAGTGCAAACGTACACGTTTTCGGCCGAAAACGCGTTTTCCGGCGAAAACGCACACCACGGCTCTTTCTGAGAAAAAGCAAGCACGGAGGACGAGAACCGCTTTTGCCCTGCGTAGCGTTCCGGGCAGCGGGTAGAACCAGGCAGAGAATTCCCGGCTAGCAGCTTCCCTGTGGCGGGGAAGTGCAAACGTACACGTTTTCGGCCGAAAACGCGTTTTCCGGCGAAAACGCACACCACGGCTCTTTCTGAGAAAAAGCAAGCACGGAGGACGAGAACCGCTTTTGCCCTGCGTAGCGTTCCGGGCAGCGGGTAGAACCAGGCAGAGAATTCCCGGCTAGCAGCTTCCCTGTGGCGGGGAAGTGCAAACGTACACGTTTTCGGCCGAAAACGCGTTTTCCGGCGAAAACGCACACCACGGCTCTTTCTGAGAAAAAGCAAGCACGGAGGACGAGAACCGCTTTTGCCCTGCGTAGCGTTCCGGGCAGCGGGTAGAACCAGGCAGAGAATTCCCGGCTAGCAGCTTCCCTGTGGCGGGGAAGTGCAAACGTACACGTTTTCGGCCGAAAACGCGTTTTCCGGCGAAAACGCACACCACGGCTCTTTCTGAGAAAAAGCAAGCACGGAGGACGAGAACCGCTTTTGCCCTGCGTAGCGTTCCGGGCAGCGGGTAGAACCAGGCAGAGAATTCCCGGCTAGCAGCTTCCCTGTGGCGGGGAAGTGCAAACGTACACGTTTTCGGCCGAAAACGCGTTTTCCGGCGAAAACGCACACCACGGCTCTTTCTGAGAAAAAGCAAGCACGGAGGACGAGAACCGCTTTTGCCCTGCGTAGCGTTCCGGGCAGCGGGTAGAACCAGGCAGAGAATTCCCGGCTAGCAGCTTCCCTGTGGCGGGGAAGTGCAAACGTACACGTTTTCGGCCGAAAACGCGTTTTCCGGCGAAAACGCACACCACGGCTCTTTCTGAGAAAAAGCAAGCACGGAGGACGAGAACCGCTTTTGCCCTGCGTAGCGTTCCGGGCAGCGGGTAGAACCAGGCAGAGAATTCCCGGCTAGCAGCTTCCCTGTGGCGGGGAAGTGCAAACGTACACGTTTTCGGCCGAAAACGCGTTTTCCGGCGAAAACGCACACCACGGCTCTTTCTGAGAAAAAGCAAGCACGGAGGACGAGAACCGCTTTTGCCCTGCGTAGCGTTCCGGGCAGCGGGTAGAACCAGGCAGAGAATTCCCGGCTAGCAGCTTCCCTGTGGCGGGGAAGTGCAAACGTACACGTTTTCGGCCGAAAACGCGTTTTCCGGCGAAAACGCACACCACGGCTCTTTCTGAGAAAAAGCAAGCACGGAGGACGAGAACCGCTTTTGCCCTGCGTAGCGTTCCGGGCAGCGGGTAGAACCAGGCAGAGAATTCCCGGCTAGCAGCTTCCCTGTGGCGGGGAAGTGCAAACGTACACGTTTTCGGCCGAAAACGCGTTTTCCGGCGAAAACGCACACCACGGCTCTTTCTGAGAAAAAGCAAGCACGGAGGACGAGAACCGCTTTTGCCCTGCGTAGCGTTCCGGGCAGCGGGTAGAACCAGGCAGAGAATTCCCGGCTAGCAGCTTCCCTGTGGCGGGGAAGTGCAAACGTACACGTTTTCGGCCGAAAACGCGTTTTCCGGCGAAAACGCACACCACGGCTCTTTCTGAGAAAAAGCAAGCACGGAGGACGAGAACCGCTTTTGCCCTGCGTAGCGTTCCGGGCAGCGGGTAGAACCAGGCAGAGAATTCCCGGCTAGCAGCTTCCCTGTGGCGGGGAAGTGCAAACGTACACGTTTTCGGCCGAAAACGCGTTTTCCGGCGAAAACGCACACCACGGCTCTTTCTGAGAAAAAGCAAGCACGGAGGACGAGAACCGCTTTTGCCCTGCGTAGCGTTCCGGGCAGCGGGTAGAACCAGGCAGAGAATTCCCGGCTAGCAGCTTCCCTGTGGCGGGGAAGTGCAAACGTACACGTTTTCGGCCGAAAACGCGTTTTCCGGCGAAAACGCACACCACGGCTCTTTCTGAGAAAAAGCAAGCACGGAGGACGAGAACCGCTTTTGCCCTGCGTAGCGTTCCGGGCAGCGGGTAGAACCAGGCAGAGAATTCCCGGCTAGCAGCTTCCCTGTGGCGGGGAAGTGCAAACGTACACGTTTTCGGCCGAAAACGCGTTTTCCGGCGAAAACGCACACCACGGCTCTTTCTGAGAAAAAGCAAGCACGGAGGACGAGAACCGCTTTTGCCCTGCGTAGCGTTCCGGGCAGCGGGTAGAACCAGGCAGAGAATTCCCGGCTAGCAGCTTCCCTGTGGCGGGGAAGTGCAAACGTACACGTTTTCGGCCGAAAACGCGTTTTCCGGCGAAAACGCACACCACGGCTCTTTCTGAGAAAAAGCAAGCACGGAGGACGAGAACCGCTTTTGCCCTGCGTAGCGTTCCGGGCAGCGGGTAGAACCAGGCAGAGAATTCCCGGCTAGCAGCTTCCCTGTGGCGGGGAAGTGCAAACGTACACGTTTTCGGCCGAAAACGCGTTTTCCGGCGAAAACGCACACCACGGCTCTTTCTGAGAAAAAGCAAGCACGGAGGACGAGAACCGCTTTTGCCCTGCGTAGCGTTCCGGGCAGCGGGTAGAACCAGGCAGAGAATTCCCGGCTAGCAGCTTCCCTGTGGCGGGGAAGTGCAAACGTACACGTTTTCGGCCGAAAACGCGTTTTCCGGCGAAAACGCACACCACGGCTCTTTCTGAGAAAAAGCAAGCACGGAGGACGAGAACCGCTTTTGCCCTGCGTAGCGTTCCGGGCAGCGGGTAGAACCAGGCAGAGAATTCCCGGCTAGCAGCTTCCCTGTGGCGGGGAAGTGCAAACGTACACGTTTTCGGCCGAAAACGCGTTTTCCGGCGAAAACGCACACCACGGCTCTTTCTGAGAAAAAGCAAGCACGGAGGACGAGAACCGCTTTTGCCCTGCGTAGCGTTCCGGGCAGCGGGTAGAACCAGGCAGAGAATTCCCGGCTAGCAGCTTCCCTGTGGCGGGGAAGTGCAAACGTACACGTTTTCGGCCGAAAACGCGTTTTCCGGCGAAAACGCACACCACGGCTCTTTCTGAGAAAAAGCAAGCACGGAGGACGAGAACCGCTTTTGCCCTGCGTAGCGTTCCGGGCAGCGGGTAGAACCAGGCAGAGAATTCCCGGCTAGCAGCTTCCCTGTGGCGGGGAAGTGCAAACGTACACGTTTTCGGCCGAAAACGCGTTTTCCGGCGAAAACGCACACCACGGCTCTTTCTGAGAAAAAGCAAGCACGGAGGACGAGAACCGCTTTTGCCCTGCGTAGCGTTCCGGGCAGCGGGTAGAACCAGGCAGAGAATTCCCGGCTAGCAGCTTCCCTGTGGCGGGGAAGTGCAAACGTACACGTTTTCGGCCGAAAACGCGTTTTCCGGCGAAAACGCACACCACGGCTCTTTCTGAGAAAAAGCAAGCACGGAGGACGAGAACCGCTTTTGCCCTGCGTAGCGTTCCGGGCAGCGGGTAGAACCAGGCAGAGAATTCCCGGCTAGCAGCTTCCCTGTGGCGGGGAAGTGCAAACGTACACGTTTTCGGCCGAAAACGCGTTTTCCGGCGAAAACGCACACCACGGCTCTTTCTGAGAAAAAGCAAGCACGGAGGACGAGAACCGCTTTTGCCCTGCGTAGCGTTCCGGGCAGCGGGTAGAACCAGGCAGAGAATTCCCGGCTAGCAGCTTCCCTGTGGCGGGGAAGTGCAAACGTACACGTTTTCGGCCGAAAACGCGTTTTCCGGCGAAAACGCACACCACGGCTCTTTCTGAGAAAAAGCAAGCACGGAGGACGAGAACCGCTTTTGCCCTGCGTAGCGTTCCGGGCAGCGGGTAGAACCAGGCAGAGAATTCCCGGCTAGCAGCTTCCCTGTGGCGGGGAAGTGCAAACGTACACGTTTTCGGCCGAAAACGCGTTTTCCGGCGAAAACGCACACCACGGCTCTTTCTGAGAAAAAGCAAGCACGGAGGACGAGAACCGCTTTTGCCCTGCGTAGCGTTCCGGGCAGCGGGTAGAACCAGGCAGAGAATTCCCGGCTAGCAGCTTCCCTGTGGCGGGGAAGTGCAAACGTACACGTTTTCGGCCGAAAACGCGTTTTCCGGCGAAAACGCACACCACGGCTCTTTCTGAGAAAAAGCAAGCACGG
>NW_027438029.1:0-45342 GCF_965140245.1 Athene noctua | reverse complement strand
TCTCCACATTCTAACTCTCTGGCACTTTCAGCTTTTACAACTTCTTTCGAATGCCCCGTGCTGACTGCCCTATAAATAACGACACTAACTGTTGTATTCCCACCCCTGACCCTGGATCTAAGGGGTGTGTCGCCTCACGGTACCCGCAGCTTACCCAGGAATTCTGAGGGAGTATCTTTAGGTCCCTGCCGAAGGGCATATAGGGCCGAGCAGTTCATTGCTTTCGGTACAGCCCGCTCCATGCCCCTGACACTCCAATCTCCATCTGCATCCACAACCTCATATGGGCTCCTGTGTTGGGGTTCCAGCACGGGTGTTTTATTAGAAACTGGAAATGCCTGGTCACCCCAACAGTCGCTTCGATACCCCTTCGCTGCACTTTTCCAAGGTGCCAGATGGAAGGAAGTGAACGGGACTTTTACCCTGGCAGGGCCCATCCAGCCCTAGGGCCTTTCTCAGAGGAGCCGGCACCGCCGCTCGCTTCTCCCGTCTCTGTCTGCGACACGGGGCTGTGAGGGGGGAGCCTGCCTCTGGCTCCTCCAAACTTTCACCCTCCTCCTGCCGGCTTCCTACCGGCGGTTTATAGTACTCTGGGAAATCTTTATTTTGGCCCCTTTTTCTTTCCCTTCCTTCATATTTTCTCTGTCCGGTGCCAGCACCAGTGGGTCTCGTGGGGGTGCCAGGCCACGGTCTATTTGATATTCAGGATGGTCTCGGAGGGTGAGAAACATGTCTGCATAGGAGACTTCATCGCAGTTCCCTCCCTCCTTAAAACAGCATCAATTGCAGCAGGGTGTTATCACTCAAGGTCCCATTCAGGGGCTATTTTCCATTTTCCCCGCCATCACATTTGTGGATAACAGGTGAGGGGGCACCTTTACACCGTGTCACGGTGGGGAAAACGGCACCGAAAGATCCCCCCTCCCGAGGGGGAAGGAAGGACTTAACTCGTTATCCCGCTCCTTAATTAGTGACATGAGTTGCTCGCCTGCGCTGAGCTTCCCCATCATTATCAGAGTTGTTTCTAGGAGGGTGGTGGTGTCCCAACCTGTGCTGTGGCTATCGTGGTGCCCCTCACTCTGGGCCTGATTAATCAGAGCTCGTAACGAGGGGAGACCTCGTTAAGCCAGGTCTTTCCTCGCTGCAGGATCCAAAAGAACATGTTGGTGGATCTGAACAAGGAGATGATGAATGAAGTGGGCATCAGAGAGGTGGGAGACATCGTCGCCATCCTCAGACATGCCCGAGTCGTGTGCAGGCAGGTACGGGGAAGTCCTGCCGGCTCGTTCAGCAGCAGAGTTTTGCCTCGAGCCCTCTTGTTCGCAAAAACGCACACAAGCACAACAGAGACCTGCCAGGAGCACAATGCAGGGGCACCAGGCAGGAGCTCACACGTATGCAATTAATCAATTAATGTTTAATATGGCAACAGTTTCCTCAAGTCTCTCGCCTCTTCCTTCATTTTTTGCCCTGAAGTGACCTCAACCCCACAGCACCCAGGTCAGTCCATTTCTCCCGAATGCTGCCACTTGCACACGATTCTTTCCCCACCTCGGTGCCATCCAAATCTGGATTGTCCATAGGTACCGGCCCCAGTGGCGGAGGAGGGAGGAGCAGACCCTTCCCCTCCCTGCCCCAAACAGGCTGGGGCACGGGAACACCCCGATCCCGTCAGCCGGCCGGGAACGTCTCTGCCCCGGCCGGGTTTGGGCTCTGTTCCCTTCTCCGTAGCCCAAAAGTCCCAGCTGTGCTGCCCCCGGGGGGGATTCGCCTGTCCGGGAACGTCAGGAGAAATGGGTTTGTTCTGTGCCAGCGTCACGCGGGATGAAGCCCAGCGGCACCTCCAAGCAGCTCCGGGGCTGGCGACACCCCGAGACCCCAAAGCAGGGCCGTGGAGCTCCCTGCCCCATCCTGGCCCCCCCCCAACCCCAAACCGGGGCACCATATGCCCCCCATTTCGTCCCAGAACCTGAACCCTGAGGAGACCTCTGGCAGTTCTGGGGGTGCAGTGGGGGGTGGGGTACTTTTCCCTGGGGGCCCTGGGCAGTTTGGAGGAAGATTTTACTCCCAGAGCAGCCCCCACCCTGGTTTGGGGTTCCCCCTCCCCCCCCCCCTTTCCCATTTCCCTGCCCTCACCCCAGCTGGACCCACTGGAGGACCGGGGGGCACATCCCACCTGCTTCCCACCGAAGGAAACTCCCCTGCTCTGCGGGGGCTGGCTTCGGTGCCAGCTGGACCCGGTGCCATCCCTTGCTGGGTGCCACCAGTCTCGGGGGAGCCTTTAAACCCCGTCAGTGAATTTATCCCTTCACTTCAGGGCACTGACGGCCCCTCTCCATCCCAGTGCTCCCGCAGCACGTTGCTTTCCACCGTCCTCCTCCGCCTCTCGGTCCTCATCTTCCTCCTCCTCTTCAATCTCTGGCGGAGCTCGGCCCTCCGGGGCGATGCCGGATCTTGGGGTGACACGTGCCGGTAAGACGAGCTCGTGGGGGGTGACGCTCCCCCGAGACCCTCGGCATCCTGGCGCTACCATCTCCCTGTGCTGCATCCCCAGGGCCCCCCGAGCATCCCCCATCCCTGCCCCGCATCCACCTGTGAAGTGCTCAGGCTTGGCAAGCGGCCCAGGGCAGAGCTGCCCCGTAGGTGAATCCTGTAGATGTGATAACTGATACCCACCGTGCTCGTGGGTGCTGCACTGAGGTATCACCACCCGCCTGTGCTGGTGTAAACAGTGCTCAAGCACTGAAATGCTGCAGCCTGAGCAACAGGCCCCGGGCTGAAGCCTCTACCTTAGCATGTGGTCATTAATAAAGCAGGGAAACTCGCCAGGGAAAGAGGCAGCTTAGTCAGCAGATCATCAGTTTGGAATGTATCAGGAGACAAAATTATCCAACTTTCCTTTCGCATCCTTGTTCAAGGCTGAGGACCCACATATTCTGGCTTGGTAGAAATTCCTCTGTTCTCCCCCCCAAGCCATGGCCAGGCTTTGGGTTGAATGCAACACGAGAGCCAAACCAGATGTTTCCACTGAAAAAAAAGTGCAAGTCTTTCTGCCGGGCTGATTTTGGGGCTAGAAGGCCGGGCCCGCTCCCAGCGCCTCTGGAGGCCTCAGCTCCGGGCGGAGGCACCGCGTAGGATTTCCCCCTGCCCGGGCCAGGCTCTGCAAACCCTCGCTGGAACCGGGGCTGCCCGCGGGGCTGGGGGCTGGCAGCGGGGGCAAGGGCTGAGGGATCTGCCTTAACCCCTGTGCTCTCTCTCGGGCAGGGATGCTCTGAGGCGTTGCCCTGTGCTCTCCTGGTTGCACTGCTCTCCCTTGTCTCACTCCGTGGGCTCTGTATTATTCCCCACACTCTGGAGTTATTTGCAGCAGAAGACGCCGGCTCTTTCCCCTCTGCTGTCGGAGGTTAATCGATATCCCTAATCAGCCAAACAGGGGGACCCGGGGGGGCAGAATGTGTGGGGCCCCCCCAACGCCCTCCCCCATAATCTCTTCCCCTCCTCCTCTTCCTCCTCCTCCAGACGAAGAGCGTGAGGAAGGCAGCGAGAGCGAAGGGGGAGAGGGCAGCGAGGAGGAGGAGGAGGGGGCCGAAGGCTCCGGGAGCAGCAGCGAGCGGGGTGGGGGGGCTCGGCCCTCAGCGAGGAAGAGGATGAGGCCGAAGATGAGGAGGAGGAAGGTGGCTGGGGGGACCTCGGGGGGGGCAGTGACACCGCCCGGGCCGCTCGTGACCGGGAGGAGATTTTGGGCAGCAACAGCGACGAGGAGGAGGGAGAGGAAGAGGAGGAAGAGTCCGGGGGGGGCAGCGAGGGGGGGACCCCGCACAGCCCCCGCCTGACCCCAGCGAGGCCTCGGAGGACGACGAGAGCCCCAGCGACGCCTCCGACTCCTCCAGCGACAGAGCGGCGTGTCCCCCCTCCCCGTTTTGGGGAAAAACCAGGCACTTTGGGGGGTGTTTCTGGTTTTCTCTTTAATAACGTAGTCAGGGTTAGTAGCCACAGCCGGAACTAAAGTTATTCCTAACAACTTGTGTCTAAAATAACGTTTTCTATCGCAAAGGGCCGCGGCGCTGCGGGTACAAAGGGGGGGCGGGGGGCTGTACCGACGGGGGAGGGGTCCTGGGGCATCCCCACCCTGGGGGAGGGGAGGGAAGGGGGGGCATCGCCGTGTCCCTCAGTTTGGGCTGTAAATAATAATGATATTATTAATGTGTATTAATATACGTTAATATCATTTGGGGTACTGATACAGTAATGAAGAGAAAAGGAATAAAAACTGAAAAACCCATCAAAACCGCAAAGATTTGGGGATTGTTAAAAATGTTGAAAACCGACAAAAATGGGGGAGGGGGGTAAAGGGGGGGCAGGGGGTGTCTGTGTTAATCCCCACCCCCCCTCCCCGCCGCTTATTTTGGGGGTGGGGGGGGTGGAACCGAGCGAGACTGGTCATGGAGGGGGTGACACCCCCCCGTGGAGTGGGGGAGGGTTCATGGGGGGAGGGGTCATGCTGGGGACCCCCATATTTGGGGAGGGGGGTCGGCGCCATCAGATGGTGAGGTCTTGTCTGAGCCATCTGCGGGGGGATGGGGGGTGTCAGAGGGTACTTGGGGGGGGCCACATCCCCTTACACCCCTCCCCTCCCCCAAATCCCTTCCTGCCCCCCCCAGCGCCCCCCCCGTGCTCCCCATCCTCCCCCGTGTCCCCAAATTCACCCTGTCCCCGTGTGTGTCCCCCATACTCCCTCCTGCCATGGCTCTGTCTCCTCCCCGTGCCCCCACCCTGTCCCTGGACCCCCCCCACATCCCCGGACCCCTCTCACGTCCCTTTGCCCCCCCCGGGCCCCCCCTCACCGCCCAGCACTTGCTCCACCATGCTGAACAGCGACTCAGGCGTGGGGCTGATCTCCAGGTCCGTGCCGGGGAGGGGACGCTCTGAGTGGGGGCGGAACAGAAACTGGGGTAAGGGGGGGCCCAAGATTTGTACCCGACCCCCCCAACCCTCCTAGGGAGGGGACCAGGCACTCTGAACCCCCCAAACCTCCCACACCACGACCAGAACATCTTCCCCCGCCCTAGTGGGATGGGGGGTGCGGAGGGGAGGGGGGGAGCACAGGTTCCTCCCCCCACTCAGGGGGTGCCCCAAGGTTTTGTCTTCCCCCTCCCCAAGGTTTGGGGGGTCCGTGTCCCCCCCCAAGACGTACCCTGGGGGAGGGCGAGCAGGGCCTGGGGCGAGCTGTTGATCGGCACCGAGTGGGAAGGTGCAGAGCAGCCACTGGACCTGCCACCACCAGGAGAGGAGCCTCCTCTTCTGTGTCTCTGTGAACGCCTGGGGGGGGAAGGGGGCACATGGGGGGGTCACACAGACCTATAGCCCCCCCCCCAAGCCCTACAGGCCCCCAAAGACCCCGCAGCCCCCCCCATACCTCGTGGCTCAGGCACTGCTCCAGGAGCTGGAGGTAACTGATGATGTTCTCCTTGTCCGGCCACGACGTCAGGAACTGGATGCAAACTGGGGGGTGTCGGGGGTCAGGGAGGGACCCAGACACCCTGATTCCACACACACACACCCCCAAAACCATGGGACTCCCCCAAAAAAGGAATTGGGTTGTGGGGGGTGTCTCACCTTTGCCCATGACACGGGTGAACAGCCTCGGGATGTCCCCGTAAGGGACGGGGGCTGCGGCGTTGCTGGCTTTAATGGGGGTCACTATGATCTTCTGGAGCTCCTGAAGCGCCGGCCACAGGCTGCCCCCCCATATGATGTGCTGTGGACGGTGGGGGGGAGTGTCAAGGAGGGGGGGGGAAATGTGGGGACCGAGAGGGAGATCAGGGACACACACCCCAACCCCCCCCACCCCCAGTCTTGGGGACACAGGGAGGGGTGACCAGGGACATCTTGTGCCACTGCTGGGGACATGGGGAGGGGTCTCAGGGATGTGGGGTTCCCCCCAGGGATCTGAGGACAGGGGACACCCTGTGCCAGCCCTGGGGACATGAGGGACACTCTGGGTCACCCCTGGGGATGTGAGGGACATGGGAGACAACCTATGCCACCCTTGGGGACACCCTGTGCCACCCCTGGGGACATGAAGGGGAGCAGGATCACCCCGTTCCAGGTCTTGCGCTTCAGAATGGGACATGGGCCACCCCGGGGCCACCTCTGAGGACCTGAGGGCCTCCCCGAGGCCACCCCAAGGGACCCATGGGCCACCCTGTCACCGTCCCACCTTCTCCAGCTCTCTGAGGATGCTCCGCCGCTCCCGCAGGTTCTGGATGCTGAGGAGGATCCTCTGCCGCGCACACCTGGGGACATTCTGCGGAGACAAGGAGGGGACAAGTAGGGTCAGAGTGACCGGGAAGGGGGGGACAGTGTCTTCCCTTTCATTGGGGGACACAGGGGAGGGACACCCCGTGTCACCTGTGACTCGAGTTGATGCTCCGTCAGCCTCATCATCTCCTCGTACGTCATTTGGGAGAAAAGCGCCGTGTATTTCTGCAGCCCCAGGCTCTCCAGCCAGGAGGGGACATCTTGGGGGGGGAAAGGAGTGTGACATGGGGTGGCAGGTCCCTGTGAGCCCCCCCACCCCCAAACGGCCCCCCAAACCCCACCTTTCATGCCGCTGCCCTCCTCCTCGAAGGTGTTGCGGCCGCCGGCCGGCTCCTCGGTCTGTTCGCTGCCCCAAGAGGCCACGCTGCTTTGGGGGAGCAGGGGGGCGTGGGCCCCAAAAGGGGGGTGGGGGGGCACGGGGACAGGGGTTTCGTCACCCCCCCACACCCATTCGGGTCCCCCTCCCTGGGCACTGCCGGGCACCAGCGAGAGGGAGGGCTCCAGCGGGCTGGGGTGCAGCTGGGAGGGCAGAGCTGGGGGGAGAGGAGGGGGGGTGTCAGGGGGTGGGCGGGGGTCCCCTCTGCGGGACACCCCCCTGCCAAGTCTCCTGCGGCCACCTGGGTCCCCTTAATGTCTCCCCAAGTTCTGTCTGTCCCCTACATTTCCCCCGCAACCCGTCCAGCCCATCCTCAACCCCCATCCCCCCCAGGCCACTCCCTGTCCCCCCTCCCACCCTTCCTCACCCTCAATGTCCCTTCTCAGCCCTTAATGTGCCCCCCCAGACCCCTTCCCGCCCCCTCTGTCCTCTCAATTCCCCCCCCAGACCCCTTCCACCCTCTCTGTCCTCTCAATTCCCCCCCAGACCCCTTCCCGCCCCCTCTGGCCTCTCAATTCCCCCCAGACCCCTTCCCACCCCCTCTGTCCTCTCAATTCCCCCCCCAGACCCCTTCCACCCTCTCTGTCCTCTCAATTCCCCCCCAGACCCCTTCCCGCCCCCTCTGTCCTCTCAATTCCCCCCCAGACCCTTCCCGCCCCCTCTGTCCTCTCAATTCCCCCCAGACCCCTTCCCGCCCCCCCGCCGGCCCCACTCACCTGCTCCCCCCGGCCCGCTGCTGCTGGTGGGGGGGTACAAGGGCGGGTGCCTGTTCTCCTCAGGAGCCGCCGCGGACCGGGACGGCCCCGACTCGGTGGCTGCATCTTCGGGCCCCTCGAGAGGAGGTGGTGGCCCTCGAGCAGCATCGGGGCACGAAGGCTCCATCGGGGGGTCGCCGCCGGCACCGGGCAAACGCTCCTTACTGGCGCAGCCGGAGAGCCAAGGCTCTGCGGCCGTCCCGGGGGGTGGCAGGGTGTGTCTGAGAGCCTCGCAGAGGGGCTGGCTCTCCTACAGGCAGAGCTTGTTCTTGATCCCGGACGCCAAGATAAAAGTGACTGTTTCATGTCGCTGGCCTTGACGTTGGTGCTGCCAGGGCGCAGGAGGGGGCGGGGGGCCAGAGAGAGCTACTCCTGCCTCGGCCGGCTCCTGCGGCCACGGGCTGATGCCACCTGCAGCAAAAGAAAGGGGACAGGGAGGAGACTGAGGCTGCGTCCCTGTGCAATCGTGTGGGGAGGTGGGGGGAACGCGGGGCTAAACCCCGATGGATTGATCGACTGATTCTCAACCCCCCCAGTCCCTCTCTGACCGGCAGCTCTCCAGCCACTCCTCCCCCAGGCTGTAGCCCTGCTGGGGCTGTTGTGGCCCAAGGGCAGCCCCCGGCATTTGCCCTCGGTGAAACTCCCCCAGCTGGGCTCAGCCCATGGCTCCAGCCTGGCCAGGTCTCTCTGCAGAGCCTCCCCACCCTCGAGAGACCAACACCCCCACCCGGCTGGGTGTCACCTGCAAACTGACCGCGGGGGCACTCGAGCCCCTCGTCCAGCTCATCAGTGAAGGTGTTAAACAGGAGCGGCCCCAACACCCAGCCCTGGGGGACGCCACTGGTGGTAAACTGGAGTTAACTCCCTTCCCCACAGCTCTTTGGGCCCGGCCAGCCAGCCAGGCTTTTACTCGGGATTTTATCTCCTCCTCTGCTCGGCTCCCTTCAAATATGACTTTTTGTGGCGACACACAAACTCTGTGCTCAGCCTCCCTTCTCTCCTGCACCCACTGTACCAAGTCCATCTTGCTTCCCGTCCTCCCTCCTTTTCCCACAGAAGCCCGCCGTGCCCCTTGGCACCACGAAACTGGGTCAGTATTGACAGAATGTTGATTGGACTCCAGCCCCACCCGCTCACCCCGACCTACCACCACAAATAGCCCCCCAAGCCTGCACCCAACTTGGAGGGACGACCACCCGACACCAAAGCGGAGGGACAGACCCACGGGTTCGTGCTCTCGCCCCCCCAGAGGGGGCTACGCCCAGTGCATCCGCGGGAACTGTGTGTGTGGGACTGCAATCGTTCCGGGTTGGGTTTTCTCGGTTGCTGTAGTGCTCTAGAGCCAACCTGCAGCTTGTGCGTTTATCGTAGGCAGCCTCAGGGAACCTGTCAACGCTGCATGAAAACAAACCGTGCTATCCGTGAATCTGACTGTTTCTCCTGAGTGCCCGCTGGGGCTGGCTCGGATCAGGGTCCCAGTCCCGACTGGTATATTAATACCAATTTCATGTCACACCTATTAAGGGACAAGTCCAGCCGCCCCTCGCCCCTCTGATCTCTGAGGACCGGCCAGAACGCAAGGGGATTTCTCTCTTACCAAGTGAGCTCTTACCCTAAAGGCAACACCGGTAAACGGGGGGACCCCCCGGACCTACCCGGAGCGGGTGTTGGGGCTGTTGGGGTCCCAGGCGCCGCTCTGGGCGGGCGTGCGGCTGCCGTCGGGCAGCGGCGTCTGCGAGCCGTAGTGCGGCGTGCGGCTGCCTGCCAGGGCCCCGGCGGCTCCGTCAGCCCCCCCGAGCCCCCTCTGGCTGGGGGGAACCCAAGAGTCCACCCCCCAAGTACCTGTTACCTGGGGCACCAGGGACCCCAAGTCCTTCTGACTCTCACCCAAAATTCGGGTTCGCTTTTATCCTTCGTGCTGGTGCCGTCACCACCCCGCGCTTCGACCGGCACTGCCACAACGCTGACGCCGCCGATTTTAGACGCCGCCGGTGACGGTTTTGTTGCCGTACGGCTACCGGCGGCGTTCCTGCGACCCGGTCGCTGGGTGGCTGCGGTGACGGGGACCGGTTTGGCTTCCGAACTGGTGGCTTTCGCCTTGATGGTCCCTCCCGGCTCAGAGCTTTCCTTAGGGGGAGGTTTGGCGAGTTTTTTTAGGACGGCAGCGTACTGGAGCACGGAGCAGTCGTCGTCGCTCTCGGTGGCTTTGTCCCCATCGGTCCCCAAGGCATCGCCCAGTCTGCTGAAGACCCCCGCGGGCTGGGAGACAAGGTGAGAGGAGCCCGTCAGCACCTGCACCCCCATTTACCCTCCCCTGCCCCTCTGCCCCCCGAATTCTGCCCCTGGGATGGAGACCAGATGGATACCAGCCCTCTTGGGATGTAACGATGCAAAATGCTGCCTGCGGCAATTAATGACTAGGCTATAAAGCAGGTCTCTGCATCACCCATAACATCATATTCCCTCGGATTTGTCTCGAGGGGCTGAGTCTGCAACTTGTTTTACACCCCCAAGACTTTCGTGCTGAGCTTTTTGGCTCCAGAGGAGAGAAACAGATGAAAATCTCTCTTTTTTAATGATTTCTTATACATGAACGAGATCCTAGAAATAAGCAATCAATGGCCATCGTGATCCCGAAGAAGAGACTCGGAATCAGTAAACTGCCGTGAGGCTGCAGGTGCTCCGCTAGTCTGAAGTCACAGAGCCATGCTGTGCTGCTCGTTCGTCCCCTGCACAGCCCGAGCACGGCTGGCCAAAAACCCCGCCCAGGTAATCCTGGGTGAGGACGGACGGGTGGACACCTTTCCTTTAGGCATGCTTAAGCTGATTATACTATTTTAACTGAGACAGGCACAAGAAATGGGTGACAATCCAAGCGTCTGGCTTTAATGCTTTTAAAGGTTCTAAGATTAACTTCTCAGAAATGGGAAATGTTAAACGGAACATCGAGGAACGGTTGCGGGAGACAGACCAAGAAAAGAGGGTTGTTTGAAGCCGGGTGACTTGATGGCCCTGAAACGGCCCAACAGACCGTGTGATCAGGGGCAGAGCCACAGACAAGAAAGGACTCGCTGCCTGGTGGGGATTTCTGGGCATTTTTGATCACCGACAGAATAGAGCATTGAAACGTCAAGGGAACTGCGGTGGACTCTGTATGATGTGATGGTTTAGAGTCCCGATGTAAGGAGGAGCAGGGACTGATCAGCTCGTAGGTCAGCTCGTAGTGGGGCGGGTTGATGCTGCTCTGGTCGGTGCAAAAGACGTTTTCATCCGAAGCGTCTGGGAATGAAAAGGTTCAAAGGCGTCGGGGATTTCAAGGGTGCTGACGAGAGCCCGGAGGCCAAGGGCAGCTCAACGTGAGCGCCGGTCCCTGGTTTATCTGGGCTCTGAACGAAGTGTTGGGAAGCGAAGGCTTTGCCCTCGGGATATTCGGGGTGAGGCGGCAGCTGGAGTCCAGGTAAGTGCAGAACACGTGCGTGATGATCTGGAAGCAGAAAAACAAACCTCGCTTTAGCGTCCTTAGAAATACAGCAGCTTCCTTGCCATAATCGTGGCTGTCCGTGACAGTTTTGGCGAGTGCAACGCTGGCTCAGCCCCGGTGTGTTCAGGAGCCCGAGGCAGTTTGACGCTTAAAGCGGAGATTCCAGCGGGCCGGCACGCCACGGCCGTGCAGGCAGGTTTGTTTTGTCCAGCAGCGAAACAGCCCCAGTCACAAGGCGATAAACTGAGGCTGCGCGTCAGCAGCTCGGTTCCCCCAGCAGCAACTTTATCCCGGCACCCTGCAGAATTTGGCCAAGGCACGGCTTTAGCAGATTTCGGCCACGAACTCCAAGCAAACTGTTTTAGCGACGGGTCCTGCGCTGCCTGCGAGGCTTCGGCTCAGAAGGGCAGCTGGAATCCAGTGACAGCAAATCCCTCCTTGTCCCTCACGAAAGGCCAAACAAAAATCACTGGAAAAACCTGAGCTGGCCACAGGTCTTATTAAGAATGCCAAAATTTTGAGATAAAGGGGTAAAATGAGGAAACCACGCTGCAGCCTGCTGTTGGTGGCTTAACCCTTCCCGGGGAGGTCTCAACATTTTCTGTGGGCAACATCACCCAGTGATCTGTAATCTGGTACTTGCTGGGCTCGTTCTATACAACGGGGTCTGTTTCACAGAAAAAACAAAAGAGTTCCTCTGGGCTAAATGGCCAAAGTCTCCAGAAATCTGGGAGATGCGCCTGGGAAAGCAGAGCGTTGTATTGCCTGCAGGGTGAGCGACAAAAGGGCGAAATTCCATTTTTTCTTATTCTTACAGTGATTGTCTCGAGTCACTGAATGTCAGAACTTCATGGCAAGTGTTTCTTTTCATCTGTTGGGTCAGAACTTCTGTCCCAGGATTGCTGGAAGTTTCACTCCGGGGTGCCCTCCTCTCTCTCTTCATCTCTGAACACTTGGAGCTGCTCACCCCGCTGTGGGGCAAGACACCGAGAGCTGCTCCGTGGCCAGTCACTGTCAAATATTCCATCATCTTCACAAACTGAAAATCAAACCCTGTGTCACGACTGGTTTTGTACAACTGCAGCTTCAGCAACTGACTCTCGTGATACCTTTGTCAGCAAAGCTGTGAAGCTCTGACGGTCACACCTCCTGTTATATTCATATTAATTAAAAACATCAACCCGCCGCGTTTTATATTTCAAATCCAAAACTAAAGGCTGTGGGCGGCAGGGGGGAGGAAATACAACATCCCCAGCCCCTCCCCGCAGCTGCCACTGCCACGATTTGGCCAGAAAAGCGCTTGGAAAATGGCAAAAATCCCCAACGAAACGAACACACACACACAGAGGAAAAAAAAAAAAAAAAAAAAAAAAGTTAAACCTGCATGTGGGACATCGACAGCGTCTGATCGTTCCGCGGCGGTGACGGGGTGCGGGGCTTTGGGGGTGGGGGCTGCGGGGAGCGTTCTGTACAGCGGGGCCTCCGGCTGCTTTACGAGTAGAATAAAAAATGGGAATTTTCCAATTATTTGGGGTTTTTTGTGAAGGTTGGGAAACGGTGAGATCCCGGCGGGGGGCTCCCCCATGGGAACCGCCCTCACCCCCCGCACCGCCCCCCAATTAAAAACGCGGCGCTGCTAACGAAGTCGGCGCCGAACTGGGCCCGGGGGCAGCCGCCTCTTTCCCTGGAGTTTTTTACCAAAACTGGAGGAGTTGTTGGGGTTTTTTTTACCAAAATTGGAGGGTTTGGTTGGGGTTTTATAACCAAAATTGGAAGATTTGGCTGTGGGGAATTTTTACGAAAATTGGAGGGGTGTGGTTGGGTTTTTTACCTGAATTGGAGGGTTTGATTGGGGATTTTTTACCAAAACTGGAGGGTGGTTGGGGGGGAGGGGAAGCAAAGTTGAAGGGGTTTGGTTTTTCCAAAAACTGGAGGAGTTTGGGGCTTTTCTTTTTTTTTTCTCTACCAAAATTGACAGGATTGGTTGTGGGGGTTTTTTTGGTATTGTTTTTTTTTTTTTTTAACCGAAATTGGAGAGTTGTAGGAGTTCTTTTACCAAAATTGGATGTTTTGGGTTTTTTACCAAAACTGGAGGGGTTTGTGTGGTTGGCAGGATCGCCCTCCTGCCTCGTTAGCAATTTTATTAATAATTTTCAACGCATTAAACGTGGGGGGGGTGGAGTTTCCCCCCTCCTCCCACTTTGGGGACCTCCCCGGGACTTGGGTGGGGCGGGCCCGATCCTGCGCCCCCGGGAGCCGAGATGGGGAGAAACCCTCCAAAAACGGCTCTCGGGAGGGGTGGGGGTGCGGGCGTTAGGTGACATGGGGCTCTCCCCTCGCTTTTGGGACGCCCCCGCCCGCACTAATTAGCGCTTCCTTGGTCTGTGGTAATTAGCGATGGACTGGGGGGTAACTGGGCGCACTTGGCTGAGGTTAGGGGGCGATACTGGGGGCACTGTGCTGGGCTTATGGGGGATGCTGGGAGGATTTAGAGGAATACTGGTGAAAGCGGGCAGAGCTGGCTGCAGGGTGTGTCTGTGGGGGGGTTACTGGGAGCACTGGGGGGCACGGGGTGGGGGACAGCGGGAGCTGCCGAAGCACACTGGGGGCACTGGGAGCGCCAGCGAAGCTGAACCGGGCCGTCAGACTGGCCGGGCCCCGGGCACCGGCTGCTCTGGGGGCGGGTCCCTCGGGGGGTGTCGGGGCACACGCGGGGGGGGCCCGGCCGGGTGTGGGGGTCACACCGGGCCGCACCCCCCGCCCCTCCCCGGAGCGGCAGAAGGCGGAGGAGAAGGCGCAGCGCGGCGGGAACGCGGTGGGAGAGGCGGCGGCTTGTAACCGGCTCGGCGAGAGTCCGGCCAGCCGCGGTGAGTCCCCGCGGCCCCCCCGCAGCCCCCCCCCGCTCTTAACCCCCCCGGCTGCCGCCAGGACGCTGCGAGGAGGCTTCGGAGGGGCAGCGGCAGGAGCTGCGGCTGCTGGAGGGCGCCGGCCACGGCTTGGGCTGCGCCCCGGCTCCCCGCACGATCCGCGAGCGCCGGGCCGAGCCGGAGCGCTACGAGGCGGCGCTGGCGGTGGGGCTCGGGGACTTGGGGGGCACCGAAACGCTGCCGGGGGGCGCTCGGCTCGCTTTTCGCCCCCTCCCCAGCCCCGCCGGCGACAGCTGGAGCCGGCGCGGTCCCTCCGGGCTGACACGGGGCGAGGAGCCGGGGCTGCCCTCGGCCGGGCGGGCACGTTCATCGCCGCCAGCCGCTCGCCGCAGGAGGGGGCGGCCGCTGGAGCGCTGCGCCAAGCCCAAGGGGCTGTTCGCACCCTTCGGCCACCGCGGAGGAAAAAGCGGAAGGTGAGGCCGCACCGGGGCGGGGGCACCTCGGTCCCCCCCTGCCCCGGGGGAACGTCGGCAGCTCCCGGCGGGTTTTCGGAGCCGCAGGAAGCGTGGCACGGCGGCACAGAACGGAGCTGAGGAGCCGCTTGTGCCTCGCCTTGGGTTGGGGCTGCGCTCGCTTGGAGGACCCGGCTAAATGCGAGCGCTGCCTCAAAAAAAGCATTTTCCTCTCGCGGTGAGGGCGGGCGGCGAGGGGGGTGTGGGGCAAACCCGGCCGCGACGGCGGCTCCGTTTGCGGGCAGGGTCGGCTCCACGAGGATCGGTACCGCGGTACTTCAGCCCGGGGCGCATCCAGCCGCGGGAGGGCGAACACTCCGCGGCTCTGCGGGGCCTGGCCCGGGCGCGCGGCTGCGCCCGGCCTCGGAAAGGGAAGGGGCTGGAGAGCGAGTGCTGCGGCAGCACGGCCCGGGTGGGTGCTTACGGGGGCTCAGGAGCTTCGTCCCGGCCTCGGGTGAACCCGCTCTGATGGGTGTCCCCGCTGTCACCCAGGTCCTGCCGCGTTTGGGGCAGCTGGCGGCCGCCAAGCGCTCGCTGAAGCCAGCTCACTGCCCGAGGGGCTGCTCTCCCTGGGGAAAGCAAATGACACGGGATTACCGCCCTCACCGAGGCAGAGCTCATTCCTCTGAAGCACTGCAAAGCGCACAAAGAAACCAGCGACGGGGAAGAACGACGGGGAACGAGAGCAGAACCAAGACGGTGCATCACAGGAAAAAGGGGATGGCTTTTTCCCCGTTGCCGAGTTAAACTTCTTGTACACTCACGTTACACCGACTGTCACGGGATTGCTGGAGGTTTTTTCCTGGGACGTCATTCACGCGCAGTCAAGGGCCGGGGTGACTTCGGCAAGCACATGTCAGCCTGCGAGCTGACTCAAAGCACTCTTCAATGCTGAGCATCTCACCCCCCGCTTCTCCCTGTCCCCACCACACACACCCATCCTCACAGCTGTGCACGGACACAAACGGGTGTTTGTTCCCCCTTTGTGAACATCCTGTCTATGTACAAAGGCATTATACCACAGGCAAAGGACAGGCGTATGAAAAGAACCTTCTACTGGCACTTGTTAGCTGAACCAGCTGCCAGTACGAGCCAGTGAACTGCTAAGTCAGTGCGCAGTGAGTCAAGGATACCCTTCTAAACTCCAACAGGCAGTTAAGTGTGACACGAAATAAACTCACCCAGTGAGAATAATAAGGTCCAGAAAAGTCAAAGCTTTGCCATAAAGAAAATAAGCAGTAATCGATGGTCACAGTTCTCTGCACACCTAACACAGAGGACGGAATTCCTAGGTTCCACAGAATAATTGCAACTTATTCCTTAACCCATCCCAACCACCCTCTCTCTAGAGCAGTCAGCCCTTGCAACCTTTACGATAAATTCATCGGTGTGCTTAGAACGACTTCACAGCTCACAGGGGGTTCATGCTGCAGAAACAAATGCAGCGAGGGCCTGTATCAAAAGATCAGTAGGGGGGGGAAACCCCTTCAGACACGGCGAGAAGGCCAGAATAAGTAAGACCAAGTGCCACAGAGGTGTCATTTCTAACGGGGGTTCCTCTGAACATCAGTGAGGGCTCCACTGCAGTGCCCACGCGCCCAGGGCTCCTTGTTGCTGGTGGTTCATTTCCAGACAGGTTTCCTCAGAGAGGGATGGGTAAGAAAAGGGATCTGCCGAGAGAAAAACCAGCACACTCCTCAGATCTAAAGGTTCAAGGAGTTTCTGTGACTAAAAATTTATCCTAAGACAGCAATTTAGAAAACACCGTCAGCAAAACAGTCACTTTATTCTGAGAGGAACTTTTTCTACATTTTTTGGGGGGAGAAGTGCAAATAAATTGCCTCAGCTAAGAATTTTCAGAAGTAATTTTCTTTAAAAAGTATCAGCAGCACAGAGCAGGATTGCATTCCACATCCATGTATTAAAAATACATTTAAAATCACCACGTAACAATGTTCTCATCTTCAAAGAAAAAGAGCTTTTGCCTTTATGTATTTGTATATAAAAATTCACTGAAGGGCTAAAAAACCCCAAACACCCTAGTCTCCAGAAATGGGCCGTTTCCATGTGTTTTACCACTACTCAGGCGAAACGTTCTTTGCGGGCAGGGAGAAAGGCATTAGCATCCCGAAGGCTGAGATCTCTGCCTACGATTTAATCTGCACGTGCGTGCAGTGAGGCTGAGGCAGATGCGCGGGGAACAATAAAGGTATGAATAACACAAAATACGGGATTCAGCAAAATTATGATACCAAATTTATTTTTAAAGAAATGAACTTGTTACTTAACCCCTTCAGCACCATCAACTTTCATCAGCTGCTTCAAATTCTGCTGCAACAGGTTTGTGTTCCATCGCCAGTTCAGAAGTCCCAAGAGGTCAGCTAGGAATAAGAAAAACAATTCTAACATGCAAACCATTTACTGTCACTCACACTCCCTATAACTATGTTCAGGACAAACAGGTTTACTCCCTTGGGTCAGGCATTTTCTCCAGACAACAACATACTTCTAGTCTGCCCCTGACACGGCAGAAAGTTAGCCCAGAGCTTCTCTTGTGGAAGAGCTCTGACAGGCTTTCGGACAAGCAGCCTGCTTTTGAAATGTCAGCGTTAAAATCTCGGCCAAGGAAGTCTGATCCTTCAGTTTTAATTTGTTGTACACAGCAGTTGAGTGCTTAGATAAAGATGCCAAAAGGAAATTAGTCAGCCACCGACACAGCCACATCTACAGGGCCGTGACTCCTCCAGCATTAATATTTCTAACTTCTCTCACTGAATAAACTGAGAGAGAATGAGGCACAAAAGAAGGCAAACAGCTGCAAAATAAGCTAAGTCAGAGGAAAGCCGTCTGCTTCACTCCCAATGCCCCAATTGCTTGCTCGCTTCCAAAAGATGGAGAGTTGGGGCACAGACCAGATCACGAAACAAATCACCTGCCAAGGGGCTCGTCCCCAAATCCTCCCTCCCACCGTTTAGACTGTGTCACTGCAGCATTCACTGACAAATACGGGAATGCTGAAGGCAAGCGCTCTCTGCTTTATTAGTCAGGAAGGGCCACAACACCATTTTCTGTTTCCTTAACCTGGGAGAAAGAGGCCTTTCTTTCAGCTGAGAACGTGTCATATATAAAAGGAAAGCATTTGTCCAGGAGGTTGCAATCAATTAAATTAATATATTTCACTCTAGTAATCCCAGGTAGATGGAACAGCGTTAGGTTTGGGGAGCTGCTGTAAGTTTTTAATGATTCCCACAAGTGAAACCATCTCCACCTGCCCCCAGCTGAGGCCGGCTGGGCTGGTAAACTGCAGAGATGAGGCCGGAGCTGCCTGAGGTAGATGGGTATTGCCATCGATAGTACTTTTGAAAAATTAACTGCCTTAGTATTTGATAATCAAATAGTATAAGGACCTCTAATGCTCCAGTATTCTTCATTTTTATTTCTAGATCAAGTAGGCACCAGCGCTGAGTAATATATTGTTACAGTCGTGAGTAATGCCCCTGAAAACAGTGGACACTTTCCTAATTTGCTAAAAATAAGATTTTAGATCTCTGTGGGAGCGGCCTCTCTTTCCTTTGGAGGATGAAATACTGCACTGAGATGTTATGTTCCATTAACGCGCAGCCTGGAGAAGGCTCTATTTAAACAGAGCAGAGAGAAAGGTGGCTGAAGAAACCAAACTCAGCGTGAGCCCGTCAGGAGGGGAATGCAGTAACCACCTCAGACAATTCTCCGGGTGCATTGGTGCCACAGAGGGACTGTACCCTCGTGCCCACAGAGCTGCAGGCAGCAACGTGTGTGGCCAGTGGTCCAGCTCTGGGCTCCTACATCACCTCTGCTGTGGCTGAAGAAGGTAAAACATGAAGCAGGTAGAAAGGTCAACGTGGGGAGATGGCACTAAAGGTTCTAAGATCATGTCATAGGTGCCCTCGAGGCTTTCAAAAAGTGGTATTTGGAAAGTTCACTTTGACACAAGGTGATTCACTGATAAAGGCAGAAGTTCAAGAGTGTGTCTCACCGGTGTTGTGGCCAAGGAGTACAGTGCTTGCAAAGAGCATCAATTATTTCCTCAGAGAGATCACGTGGGATTGTTTCATCTCCATTCGTGACATCAGAAATCCTGCATGACTTCATCCTGACTGCAGCCTGGAATACCTGCTTCTAAGGGAGATACTGGGTGAGAGATTCAGCCCATCAGTCAGGATAGCCACTCTCATACTAGAGGCGTGAAGGAAAGTAATAAAAAGCAACAGATCTAGCTGCTGGTTGTATGGAAGCTCTTGCAAGTGTTATGCTGCCCTGTTGGTAAGTTATCTAGCACAGATTAATTATAATGGGGTTACGGTTTAAGCTAAAATTTGTCCCACCCTCTGGTTTTTCATGTCTCATGGCTTTTGTGCAGGATATGTACCATGTAAAAAGATAAAATCACACTTAGCTCAACTTGGACCAAAACCCTGCTTTTGTTTCTTTTATTTTCCTATCTTTTAAAATAAACTCACTATGGTATTTGTTTTTTTCTGGAATGACTTCCTCTGAAAGCTTTCTGGGGGAAAATGGATCATAAAGTCAGTAGACTTCTGAAGAGAAGAAAAGGGAGATGTCTTTTATCCGAACAAAGCTACAGTTAACTTCTTGGAAGTTAAACTGAAATTTTCAATTTGGAAGTTAAAAACTGCTTTCTTCAGTTAATGGAAGGTATTAAGCATGACAGACCCTGGGAGAAACCTTTATGGGCTGCTGCACCGTTGTCTGAGGATTTTGTTAGGCACGGTCAGAAAAAGAATGATGGCTTTGCTTTCCTCTTCAGGCAGTGAGATGTCGTGATTCGCAATTAGAGGGTAAGAAACCTCAGCTTTCTCTCCTGACTGTCCTAAAAGAAAATCAACAAACAGGAATGTCACATACTGTCTTCACAGTTAAACTTCAGTTCTCTCCTTTGCTTGAGAGTTCAGCAAGGGACCACTGTAACATTCTTTCCCTTCCTCCTGTTTCAGGATCTATTTTGACTAACCACCTTAGAGCAATTTGCAGTTGTCTTTGGACTCATGTTAAATGATTTAGTGCTGGGTTTCTTGGTAGCCTGTGCCTGTATCAATGTGCTATAGAATGATACAGCTCCTGGAGCACATTTGTAATTGAACCGTAGAGCGTTTTGTGAACACTGAGGTAACGTTTGGAAGCCTGTGAAACTCAACAGGGTTCTGATCAGAGAAAGTTTACAAGGAGAGTGTGTGCTTCAGATAAAACAGGAAAATTAAGGCAGCCAGTAGGAATCAGCTGGGCCGTCTAAACAGGGCACTGTTCTGTGGAGGCAAAAGCTGGCTTTTGGAGTGCACTGAACGTGCTGGAGGGGAACATTAGGATGGTGAAAGCAAGAGTCTGTTATGGTCGAGAGCGTTGGGGTTGTTAATTATAAGGACTGACAGAATCCCTCTCACGATGGCAAGAAAGGGACAGAAATCCCAGGGCGAGGGGAGAGAACCAGTGGGACAACCAGCAATGCTATCAGTGGGAGGCCTGGGGTAGGAAAGAGAGCTGCGAGCAGCTAAGAATGGAGCCCTGATGACCTCAGCATCCTGGCAAAGAGGGTGGCAGGTCATACACTGACAAGCTAATGACGGCTACTGATGGAATCTTAAGCAAAGGCTGGAGAGAGAGGGCTCGGGGAAAAAGCTCCAGGGGAACAATTCCCTTGCTTCCAGGTTTATGGTCAGTGATGTAACCCTCTGCTCTGGCAGTCCTGGCACTGTGAGCAGGATTGGCGCAGCCCTTCAGCTCCGTGCAGCATCTGCCTTAGCGTTCCTGCCGGACCGTCACGGACCCTCGGTGTGACCTACCCTCCTTCCCCATTTTCACATTAGTGGCATTACTTGTTTTCCTTCACTACTGAAGACATTTTTCTTTCCCAGTTTGGTTTGTGCTCTTTACTGCTGAATCTTTCCGTGCTGCTGCCACTCATGGCAAGTGCTGAGATGACTTTTAATTCGTGCTGTTAAGTACATACTTGAATTTAAGTGTATGACTGAGGGTTGTGTGGAATGGAGATGCTGTAACTCTCCCGTTCCAGGGCGCTGTTGCTCCAGTGGGCATTACCACATGCAAAGAGACTCTGCAAGCAGGGCAAATATGACTCTAGAGTCCAGAGCAACCATTTACTTCTTACTGTGAACAGCAGACAGCGAGGATTAGGAAGTTACCAGGCTAATCATCTGGATGTGCATCGCCCTGGTAAGACCGTGTGTTTCTGTTCTCTCTGCATGTTCCACTGGGCTGGGAAAGCAGGGAAGGGGTGCCTCTGCCCCTCCTTGAAATGGGCTGCTCCTGGCTGATACTCAATTGCCATCTTCAGATTCTCTTTCCTCTCCCCTCTCCCCTTTTATATAGCTTTTTATATCAGGGTGTTCCCTCTGAAACCCTTCAGCTGCTACCTTTTTTCCCTCCATTGTTTTGTGGGGGGGTTTTGTCTCCCCGCCTCTCAATCATGGGGGAGCAGAATGACATTCACCCTGATGCCAGGAGCAGGGAGCGGCAGAGAAGAGGGTTGTATTACACTACCCTGAGAGTGCGTTTACTCCCTGTAGGTCCCTCCTCTCCACACAGAACGCGTGCGTTTGGATATGGGTTCATCGTGCACGGCTGAGGGGCTCTCTGAAGGAGTGCTGTTACTCTCCGTACCTGTAAGGGCTATGCACGTTTTCATTCAGTGCTGCTGAGGTGCTTGGACTGTGCTGTTTCAGCCTCAAATCCTCTGAGGTTAGGTGTAAGAATTAGTTCTGTATTGTGAGGGGAAAAAAAGACCTTAAAACAGTAAGGGGGAAACCCCTCCTTGCTTCTTAATACTTGACACCATCTGGAGTGTCCCCAGTGTGCCTTGGCTGTGAGGATTCCAGCTTAGACATGACGGTATTTCATGTTCTTTTCCTTTGTTTTTTTCCACCCAGCACTGGAAAGAATAATAAACAACTTAAGAAGGGTAAGTTTTGAATCTATCTTCATATAAGAATGAGCAGCTTCCAAAACCTCCACATATTCCAAGGTACACCGTAAAAGTAAGGATACATGCTACAGACTACCACTCTTTTTTAGCTTCTCTCCCAAAACAAGAGCTGCACCCTTGAGGGCTTATTTCTTTCAGACCACATTGTGCACTTTTCATAATTTCTTGTACAAACATGTCCTCCACAAGCACAGCCGCCGGTGATTTGGCAAAGGACTAGGAGGCTGGTGTTATCTTCTCAGGAGTTTCCGGCTGCAGTGCGGGCATTCTGCAGTTTGGCCCAGCCAGTTCTGGTACACATTTTTCAAGAGATGTTTCCCAAAGCACGGCTGAGAGTGAAAGGCTTCCGTGCATATTTTGTTCAGCTCGGTTCAGTCAAAGTGCTGCTCCTGAAGCCTGCAGAAGGAAGGCCTTGGCAAGTGCTTCAGCCTTCAGGTCTGAAGTGAAGCCTTAGATGGGCACAGCGAACCAAGATCTCTTGTGTCCGGGGGTGGCTGAGGAAGGCTGAGCAGGCAGTGAAGTTGAGTACACCACACTTACTTACAGCACCTTCACTGGAAGAAGGGAACTAACTGGGCAAGCAATGGGTGGATTTGAGAATTTAAGTCTTCCCTGTCTAGGCAAGGGCACGGAACCAAGCACAGTGTTCCTGGTGGAACTGGCTGGCATCCAGCCTCACCACCCTGACTGTGCCAGCTCTACCGCACAGAGCAGTCTGCTCTCCCGTGTCAGAGATGCTGCGGCATTTGCCACAATGGGGCCCAATAGCCAGGTAAAAGTCTCAGGGGAAGAAGATAAATTTGAGGAATCCAGATGTTTGCGCTCTTTGTTCTAGTGCAAGTGGGTGCTGTCCAGAACGTCCCGAAGTTGGGAGCGGTCTCATGATCATTAACAACGGCCTCAGGAAAGTAGAGACAATGCCAAGGCAGGGAAGAAAAAACCTGGAACTCCACTTTCTTTAAAGGAAGAAATCAATTCTTTTATTTAGCAGGGTGTGCGTTTTTGTGATTTCCATGTGAGGGACCACAGGGACCTGCAATGGAAGTTATGAGACATTATTCTGAAGGGATGAATATTGTCTCCTCCAACACAGCTAAACAGGACACTACTAAAGCTATGCTCTATCAGCTACTGGTGCCTTATCATCTTAAAGGGGAAGGTTGGTAGCCAGCCCTGTTTACTGTGGTTCTGCGCTTGTAATACACGCTGGGAGAGAAAGACAACCCATACAGTAATAGGGCCTTCCCCTGAAAGTGCCTCCATCCTTGACAAGGGTTGGCTGGCAGAAAGGCAGTTTGAAAGAGTCGCAATAAAGGGAAATGTGTCATCACCCTGGAACTTAATCACGGTAGGTGTCTGAGCTGGAGTTGGGGTGCCTGTAGCTGATCTTTCACTGATGGCACTCAGAGTCCTTTGCTATTCTGCCAAGCACTGGAAGGCCGCCTCGCCAGCCCTCTGTTTTCAGAAGCACCCGGAGATGGGAGCCCACTGCCAGCCTCAGCAGTGGTGTGAAAACGACATGATTCCCTTCACTGATGGCTCTCCAGACCTCACCGTGCTCCTGAGAGACTCAGATAAGGTGTGTGTCCCTCTCCATCTCTGCAGGCTTTGTTACCGGCTTAGAAAGCTAACCTACAGCCTGTGCATCTTGCTGCAATAATGAAGCTTGGCGCTGCCTGTGGTCCTCCTCCTCCTCTTCCTCCTTCTCTCTGTGCCTGGGGCTGGCCACGGCCCGAGCTAGGAGCATGCTTCTGCTGCGGTGCCAAGCAGCCCCAGGCTGCTGCCAAGCAACGGCCTGTTTTGTCTTTGGCCACTGCAAAGTGTAGGGTGGCAGATCTAATGAGACAACGTGGAGCAGCTGGTTTTGGCTGTTCAGCTGGCCCAAGGGATCACTGCCCGACGTTGGGGTGTGAAGGATTTGTACCTTGTCCTGGCTCGGCTAGGCTAGGGTGGTTTCCCAGCAGTGGGGAGAGGGCACTAGCCGGGTTATTCAGACCCTGCTGAGGTCAGGTCCATGCGCCAAGGGGGGGGGGCGGTACCTGTTTGCTGCCTGGGCTTTTGTGAGGGGTCTCACCCCCTCTGTGGGTGAGCCAGGGGAAGAGATCCTCTCGGCTGGGGAGAGCTTTAACTGTCCTGGGAGCATCCAGGCCAGTGTGGTTGCGGCACAATGCTCTCTGAGTGGCTGCCTGATTTGGGTTTTGGCCAGGCGGTATTTCTCCAACAATAGCAGTGCCCGGAAACCTGCCCCGAGGTCAGGTAACAGTGAGTGGCAAGGGCTGTGGGAAGAGATGGGCAAGCACCTGAGTCAGTGGGCACCCCCAAGGCTTAGGAATTGCACCCCCGAACAAATGCAGAGCCCCGATAAACTGGCGGAGTGCTTAGAAAAGGTGTGTCGGCAACCTGGCAAAACCCGGGAGACACAGCTCGCTGCGATGTGCTGGGGACTTGCTGTCACGGATGAAAGTATTGACACGGTAATGATTTAGAAAAATAATTTAGATTTATTAATAACTAACAACTGTTTGTCAATACAAAATAACTCAGAAAGAAAAGCGACTTATTCAGGTTCTAAGATGACAAGATTCACTCTAACTTACTTAACGGTCCCTTAATTTATACACATATGTACATGCGCATACACAAACCAGACATATACGTACAGAAACAAAGGGGTTTGGGTGCAGTAAAATGAACACAAAAGGGACAAGCACACAGGAACAAGGGCAAGGGTACGTACCCACACACACCCCCCCACCAATAAACAGGTGCAAGAGAAGCTAGCTCAAAGAAAATTTCCCTCTCGAGTTTAGAGCAAATACTCCCAATGCCTTGGCATTCCTCAACGGGCGATAATTGAGACTCGAGCGGGGGGACTTCGCCCTGGCCTTCCGTCTGGAGCAGACGATACCTGAGAGGCATCCCAGCTCAGGGGAGATGCTGGCCACAGCCCGCTGCGATCCAGGAGAGCTCAAAGGGCCTCTCTGGTGGTCGCAGTTTATAGGATCCAAGATGATTGACTTTTGTCAAATGCTATCTGGTGCCTTCCAGCAGTTGCACAAGAATTTGAATAACATGCACCCCTGTTACTGCTCCATCTGACCACATCCCAGGCACAGGGGTGTCAGGCCATCAGGAGATGATGGGCCATTATAACCTTTTCCGAGCAATCAGAGGGGGGCAGGAGCCAGGCTCCTCAAGGTTATCAGTCCTTATCTCCACAGACTGGTGTATGGCTCGGGGGAATGTGGATGGAATCACACCTGGCACCAAGCAGCCCAACAAGGACGGCAGGGAGGGGTAGGAATTGCACCACCACACTTGCCCATGCCTGCCGTGTCCTTTTGAAGGCCACTCACTGCCCTCAAGGGGGAGGAAGGGCTGCAGGGTCTGAGAGTGAACTTACTGGGACAGCAGCTGGGCCGGGGGCACAGGCAGAGCCAGGCTCGGTCGCCTCCACCAGCACAGCAGCTGAGCCAGAGAGACAGCCAGGGCCGGGATCAGTCGCCCCGATACAGAAACCAAATACACCAGAAAGTCAGCTCGCAAAGGGGCGGATGGGGACGGGCCCGGCACGGGAACAGGAGGGAGGGCCCGAGGTGATCACCCCATCTCTGTCCCCGACTGAGCTGCCAGAGATGCGGAGAGAGTTCGGCCGCCTCCCAGGCGAGCAGATGTGCACCTGGCTCCACTGGCATGCCTTGCGGAAGATCCTTCTCATCCCTCATTCCAGCTTTCTGTAGCAGTTCCTTCAGATCCTCACCCTGGTCCTCCTAACCCTTTATCCGAGTCATCTCAAGGACACCAATTCAATTCCGTCTGTGTGCTGACAGCAAACGAATCTGCCTGTCAGCTCCTAAATCGCACACTCTCTTTACACCTAGCCTACTCTAAGGTGCTCCCGATCTACTTGCACAGCCAAAACTCTTGTCTTTTGACAACATCCTTTCTTTCCTCACAAGAAAAGAAATCGGTCCCTTTTACCCACGTAGAGTGCTGCTGGTCCTCCAAGGCTGCTATCTGAGCTGTCTTTTCACATCGTTTGTTAGCTTATCTTTTCTTCATCACCTTGAATACAAGTTGCTTCTTTTCATTTTCAAGGATCTGTATTGCCCACCCCTTCCTCTTCCCCCATTCTCTCTCATTTACCCGTCAAGGACAGACAGTGTCCATTAAGACCCTACTGACCGCTACTGCTTTCCTGTTTCTTTGTCTTCCCTATCTGACCATATTAGCCCGGGGTCTCCTGCCTTACGTGCCGCTTTGGGAGCTGCTCTAGCTCAGGATTTTCTAAGTGCACAGCACAATGGGATCTCACTCTGCTCCTCAGGCACCGATAGAAAACCAAATTATAAACAAGCAACCGTACAAAAATGATCATCATTTTTGCGGGGATACCTCTATCTAGGAAGTCTACCCACAGTAAGAACAACTTGAGGGCAAGCTCTGCCCCCTGCTCTGTGGAAACACAGCACTGAAGAGATACTGCAGGTCTCTGGGTACTTAATAGCTACCTTCAGGATTCACAGGGAAATCTTGTACCCTAAACCCAAACCAACACCCCGGAGACAAACTGCCATCGAGTGTATCGAACCATATGAAGTTAGGACCCTCAGTGCACCGTGCTTCTCCCCTCTGTCCTCTCAGCCTCCCAGGAAAGCACAAGAGAGCATGACTACCTCTAACTGAAGATGCTTCCCCCCAGTACTTCTCTTTGGACTGCATCCTGCTGCTCTGCTTTTCCCAAGGAACTCTGCAGTAAAAGCGTAGCAGAGCCCTTTCTGTCCTCCTCCTCGCTCAGAACTCTTTTCTGAATTTGGGGTACTGCAAATCTAGGGCCTCAACACAAAACACCTGTCTCCAGAAACATAAATCAGGGGGACAGCCACTAAAATCAAGGCGTTGCTGAGGAATACAGAACAGGGAATGAGAGGTCTGAGGTTTATTTTTCTGGAAGAAACAACGTTGATCTTGGAGTCCCCAATTCTTTCCAGGGGTGCTTCCTTCCTGCCGGTGCTTTTAGACTCTGAGCATGGAAGGGAAGAAAATACTGTGCAGAAAGGAAAGGGATCACTGCACAGGAAGAGGTTTGAAGGCAGATGTTGGGTTCTATTGCTCCCTGACTTCTCAGCATCTTAATTCCCTCAGCAATGAAATGGAGAGAACTTTACTTAACAGATATGGGGAAATCTTAATTAATGGTTGTAGAGCACGTTTAGATGGCAGGATGATACAAATCATGGGCATGGAAATCATTATTTCTACTCGATAAAGTCACAGGTGCTTACTTTTTTCCCGCCCTTTTTTTTTTTCTTTTAATGTAGCTACACACAGAATTTCTTCAAAGGCTATCTTTCAATCTACAAACCCACCACAAAAAAAGGTAGTAGTAGTAGAACAAGGCTGTTCTGCTAACCAGCCTTGAATACCTTTCAGGAGAACACGAGAACATCACTGACTAAAGTATCGTGACAGCCTTTCCTCCATAACACAAAGGAATCTTTTCCTGTCTTCTGTACTCTCATTAAATACACGGTGCTTTTAACAGCAGCGTGAACAAAGCAAAGTGAATGAGCATCTTCTACCACTTTAACAGCATATCAAAGCAGCTGGTAAGGCAAGGAAGGGGAGGCATGTGCAACATGAGAATAAATGATTCCCGTTGGAGGTTGATCCCCCTGTGCTGAGCCCCTGTCTGTTTTACAGGGGAAAGGCGCGGTTGTTGACATTTCAAACCATTCTAAAGCAGGACACACGTCCCCCACTCGAGTTGGTTCTGGCAAACCAAATGCACCACCGGAACTTTTATATTAGTCCCTTGTCATCACATTGCTTTCTGAAAATTAAACACAGCAAATACTTGTCTCCTTGCACTGACCTGAAGCACTTTGTCATGACGAAACCCAACTGATATTTTTAAATTGTGAATCTGTTCTTGCATAAAATGGATTCCACCTCCAAAGGCCATAATTAAAACCCTGGAGAAGTACGTCAAATCGAGAAGGAGCCATTTATCCAGTCAGTTTTTCATCTGCGAGCTGAAGGAATAAAGCGTATTCAGAAACAGCAGCTAACGTAGCAGATGTAATCTGCTTATAGAGATGAGCATAAACTACTCAGACCTAAAAGGACCCCTTGATTTCAGCAATTCTGCTGAAGCTCAGCAAGTCATCCAGCTCTGTACCAGAAACTTCTGAGTGTCTGCCCCTACAGTCTCCTGGCAACTGTAAACGAATCTACATTGAAAATTCTAGAGGAGAATTTTTAAGTCCTGAACCTGACTTGAGTTTCAGCCTCTTTGTCACTGAGTTTTAAACGGGAAAAAATAATTAAGTTTTTAAATGAGCCTTGCAGACTTCTTTCTCCAATAAGCCAGTCACAGCCGATAGTTTCTAATTCAGAGCCGAGAGGCCACACTGAAATGGTGACCTGCTACTTCAGTACCTTTCTAATAGTTTGTTCCTTCTGAGACAAACACTGCACTTACCATTATAAAACACACTCTTCCAGAGATTTTCACGTGGGGAATCACAGGACCTTCATTAAGGGAGACAGCAATGATTCACCTGTTGTATCTGGTTTCAGACGCCTGGGCACATCTTCCTCTTAGTCTACATGACACTGTGGTCTCCAAGGGAACCATTTAGTACCTGTGTGGCTTCTAAGATTCATTCTGCTTTCTTCCTTAGGAACTTCAGCATTCTTACCTTGCTGTGGGAACTAAGTGCACTGCGTACCCTCGCCTTTATGGGCACAATCAGTAAACAAAACAAAGCAAAGCAAACCAGCACAAGCCTGTGAGAAATAAGTGCTGAAACAGAGAGCAAGTTTACAAACTAAGTTCTCTGTTGCAGGCTGTAGAAAAGAAATGAACTGCTCATACAAGCGCCATGTTTATTCTTGCTTCTAAGTGCTGTACAGATACTAGGGTTGTACTCCAGGTTCTACATTCAAAGCAATGTTTAAGCACTGGTTTTTCCAATTCTTTCAAACTTGCAAGGATTTTTCTAGAAGCAGTTCTTCTCTTCTATCTAACTAAAGGTGGCTAGGAGCTCTGTCAGCTGGCAGCTTGACAGCTCAGACCGGGACAACTCACCCAGGCCTTAAGGATCTCTCCTGTCCCCTCGCAGTGCCGTGGGAAACCATCAGAAGCAGCAAATGCAGTTAAGAGAAGCTCTGCCTCGACAGTCTCTCCTGTCTCCCTGAAGACAATATGAGGAACCGTCAGCTAGTCGCACAGGAGGGTAAGTAACCTGGATTTGCGGTGTTACAGTATTACCTTGTTGGCTGTTTAGACAAAACAGGCTCCAGCATGGGGCAGCACTCAAATGCTTTTTCACTCCATCTGATCAAAGGTTCTGAACTCATATTCCAAAGTATATCAACAATCCTTCACAAACTGCAGGAGCAAGAGAAATACAGCTCTCCTTACATTTTCCTCTGTGCCTGATGAACAGAATCTTGATTTTACTGGAATTCTTCTGTTGCCACCAGTCAGCTATTGATTTTAAGGATACAGGATTATCCCTGATATTCACCCTTAGACGACAGCTAGATTATATGCCCTGAATTTATGGCTATTACCAGATTCATATACTTATCTGTTGTGGGCTGGGAGGGCAGAAAGAGAGACAGAGAACTATTGTGGGGTGAGAGGGAAGAAAGAGAGATAGAGACAGAGAACGTAACAGGCCAAGGATCTAGGCCCACTCTCCTACGTAAAATAAACTTCCCAGTATTTAAAGGCCTACAAAAATTAAATTATGTCAGTAAAGATTTGGTCGCATTTTAAATTAACTCCCGGAGAAATAGAGTCCACTTGACTCGGGTCAGGAGGAAGGACGATAGAAAAAAATGGGGCTTGTGGTTCATTTAAAGCACAGCCTCAAAAGTAAAACCTGCTGGTTGCAAGTGCTATGAGTCTGAGCTTACGTGGTCGTAATCTTAACTTTACAAATCAGGAACTTTATGATGAAATGGATCTCTCTGTTAGAAAATCCTCAACTGCTCTGTGGTCTGTGCAGACGTTATCTGATCGTTCAGTGAGGTCCTTGTGGTCTGTAAAAGTGGGGACCCTGAAGATCATCAGAGACAAGTCTCTTCCCTGGGGCCTTTTTGCTCTGCTGACACCTACTGCAAATCTACCAGCACTACGCTCTCCAGAGCAGCAGTCATTGACTCCGTCAAAGTCACAGGCCAAGGGTCTGGGGCGAGCATCTAGTAATTAGTGTCATTATTCCCAGGATGACAGTTACCAGCTGCAGGATCCACTCAGCATCTTCTCTCAAAACTTGTCTTTCTGCAGTGCTGAGGGTTCAGTAGGCTCAGTTACCACCGTTTCCCAGTTACGTTCGCTAGGGTATATTGTTTCAGATGCACAGGACGGAAAGCCAATACCTAATTCTGACCTTTACAGTAGCCTGTGATTAGAGAGGCTGCTCCTACAGCCATCAGCCACAGCATTCTGCTGAAAAACATCTGTCCTGTTTGGGATAGATTTGGGATATTTCTCCTCTTTCAAATATCCTTACAAAACTAATTTCCTGGAGAAATAACATGGTTTCTTTCAAGTTATATTCTTCAACAACAGCCTTCTTCAAACTAATGCACTGCATATATTAGTTGTACAATGTGATGTGTAAGCCTCTTTCAGCTAATGGTGATATGCACTTGGTAAAATTTCAAACCCGATTCTCCAGTTTTCATTAGAAAAAAATAACACCGAGAAGAGGTACAAGGCTACGGCCTGTGTTTACTCGGCAGTGTCCAAATCCTGCATGGTGCTGAGCCGAGCTGAAGTCCTGTGCAGTTCAAAGAAACTAGAATGCTTGGCATGTATTTGAATCAGACCTACGTCTTTCCTAAAGGAACGGAGAAAAGAAATAGCATAAACGTACTTCCACCTGCTCGGGAAATCTAACACACCTCTCCTGTGAGCAGGGGGATAAGGTGTCCACAACAAACAAGGCTTTGATAGGACCTACTGCGAATTCATTTAATAACAGAGGGAAGCAAGCCTTTGATGGGAAGATTCTTCTCTACACTTTGAAAACTGGAGGTGTTTTAAATCCATGATGGGACGAGTTTCCCCAAAGGCTCTAATAGAGCCTACTGATTCCAAAGAATATTAATCTTCTGCCAAATCAGAGCCCTACATTTCAAAGGGCGTAAACGATGATAAATCAGGAGGTGTCATACGGGGAGACTACAGAAGGAGGGTTATGTCAGAAGGTAGGACAAGAGCTCCTCTTTCCCAGAGCAGTAAAGTCTGGATTATTGAAACAAGCGAAAGATTGTCTAGTACAAAAGCAGGAGAAGAGTGCGGGGAGCGTGGCATCATGTCACTCTGACGTATTTCTCTCCCTTCATTCTCCCCGAAGCTGACAGCAAGAGCAATCGGGATGTCCTGCACTGAACAGCAGAGTTCAAAGGGTCAGAGGAACAGATAGATGTGTTCTGGAGAAGCTTTGATTCTTCACTCCTACTGTGCTGATGAGGCACAAATCAGAAGAGAACGTATTTTTTAAACTCTGTCAATAAACTGTGTTTCCGAGTGGTAACCTGCCCTTTCAGCAGATATTGCAAAGGGTCCCCGGGACAGTGCCTCAGCTGTGCCGGGGTCAGTGGAAGCAGCAGTGTTGCTTTGAAATGTGCTGCTAGACTGTATCTGTGAGCACTGGATGTTCTTCTTGAATAACCTCAAGTAAAAGGCTGAATCAATTCAACGACAGCGGCTGAAAAAAAGTGCAATGAGCCACATTATAGGAAAATGGGGAAAAGGATGCAGGATCTCCACTGAACACAAGCCGATATTGTCGGCAGTCTGCGGCAACACCCTTTTCATTTCAGTTCAGTCCCATAAAATTACCACTAACATTACAACTCACGCAGAACACAGATCAATGTAAAAATGGCACACAGTTCCTCCAGATGGGACTTTTCAGTTCCACTAGATCCCCATCTACTTTTTTACTTGTCTAATATTTCATTACAACCTTCCATAGGTTAATTTTCTTTCCACTGACCATGTAAATCACAGACCAATTTTCATTTCAAACCCCTGACCACAGATTGCTCCTGAAAGCTCAAAGCACATGCTTCAGTAAGCTCTCCAACATTCTTAATGCACATTAGAAAAAGGTTGTCTTCTCTTTAAAAATCTTTTTTAAGGAGTTAATTTTACCTTAAAGTCTGGCACGAGACCCAAGTAGTTGGTACTCCTCCCTTCTCTCCTTCCCCCGCCTCTAAAAGCAGGTACATTTTTGAAATGTAACCGCATGTAGAACTAAAAATCTTTCATGACATTGTTCCGAAACCAAAAATTCCGTCAAAAATACAAACTGCTTTAGATGTGCAGAAAGTGGACAGGATTGCTTAATCCCCACCCCCTACTGCAACCATGTACTGCTCTAGGGAAAGAAGACAGAAAAGGAGGAAAAGCATTTACACTTCAGCCGTCGGCTGTGCTTTCTCTGAACCATTCTTTTTCTCCTATTCTAACAGAACCTTTGCTTGGGCTAAAATACAGTATTGCTGATTTTACTTACAGAAGCAGCCACCCTAAAGCCAGTGAGATATGCCTGCGAGACCAGCAGGATTCAGCCTTGAAAACAATCTGTAAGAAAGTTTTGTGGGAATGCCCGGAAAATACCCTGCAATGTATTCTCTGACGCGTTCTCTTCTGACGTTAATTTAAACGCAGCGCTCTCGTGCTCTCCCCTACAAATCTGTAAACGGACCCTTGGCAGACGGGACCTGGGAAACATGATTTCTAAGGCTGGTGTTGCTATCGTCCTGCTGAGAAACACAGGGCAGTCACTTCGCCACTCTGTGCCTCAGCTTCCCCATTAGCTGACGGGATCATTACAATGGCCATTTTTTATATTTAACAGGACACCCCAGTGCTTGAGCCGACATATGCATAAGCATCTGCTGAATCAGTAAGAGGCAGGAGGGACCCCGTGGCCATTTACCTCCTTTTACAGGCAGGCTGCGCTTCCTCACACCAGGAATTTCTGCTGTTTAATCTCAGATTGTTTTCACGGGTTCTGGGCACTTGAGAACCGCAGCACCAAACCTTGAAGGACAAATACTCCAACAGAGCCAGCTGGTGTGGTCGGAAAAGGAAGGGTTGTGGTTTTCTCTTGGAACACAAAGGAATGGGAACCCTTCCTAAGGACATGACCCAGATCACTCAAGTCTTACTAATTGATTAAGTGCAAGGGAAGAGAGAAGGGTGCGTCCTCCAAGTGTCTATTCTTTGCATATTCCTTGTGCATATGAAATTTGCTTAATAGGAGCCAGGAAAAACACATTTTTGTGCAAATGTCACAGCAGGAATTTACACATTCACATTGACTTAGTGGGGCATCACGACCATACAGCAACTGAACACTTTAACACAAATGTATTTGGGGAAAAAAAAATCTTATTTTGAGGTAACTGACAACTGAGGAATCGGTAATTTCACTGAATAAGTTGTACTGGGTAACCTCCGTATCATTAGTCGCTCCGTTTTACCTGTGCCTTGGATTCCTAAAGAGACTCATTTTCTCATTTTAAATGCTTAACATATCTCCTCTATGATTCCTGTGATTCCTGTCACTGAAGGCTCTTTTCTCTTTCCACAAGCAAGAGGTGTAATTGTTTTATCCAATCACCCTGAGGTCTGAAAGCCCCTGAGAAGAAAATCAGTTAAACGCATATATGGATCACAGAAGATTTAGTGGGATTATTCCCTTGATCAGCGTTTAGTATGAATTCAAGTACTCTGTTAGATCAGAACTTTTCTGAATTCGTACGTTAATCAAAAACTCTTCAGGGTGTTGTCTTCTGAGTGACCTAACTGAGGTAGTTTGTGATGAAAAGGTTTAGCAGTTTACTGATGAGAGAAGAAGTAAAAGACAGCAGGAGAAGCTCCAGCTCACAGACGCTGTGGACACCTGGCTTGGCTGCGCTGGCAACCCAGGGACAGCAGGCGTGACAACAGGAGGAGTGAGATAGGTCAGAGAACAGCATGGAAACACGTCCCCCACTCCTCTCGGCCGACCAGGCCCGGTGAGGTTTAAGAGAGATGAAAGTTGAGGAGTATCGCCTGGTTTCGCTACGTTATGGAAGGTGTGGTGGCATCCACAGGTAGGGAACTGCCCCGGATGCTCCAGCAAGGCCCTGTTTGATCCCATGCTTCTATCTGCCAGCAACGGTTATAGCGGGAAACTTCTCACCTGGTAAGGTCACTGCTTGCAAAAGTTGTTTGGCAGCAGAGCTGCACCTTTTAGCTCGCAATTAGACGCCCCTGGCTAAATGAAGAGCAAAGGTTTCCCAGCTTAATCCCTACCCTCCAGCTCCGCACCGTGGGGTGAAGAAATGATGTAAGAACGGCACGAGTTGATGTTCCTGCAGAATACTACGTGCCCAGCCACTATAACCTGGAGCACTCCGCAGTGGAAGGATGCATTTTTGCAATGCCTGTTTCTTCATTAAGATTTCATCCCCCACCCACCCTAAAAAGCCACTTGCCCTTCACTCTGTTATATCGGCTTTTCCCCGCTCCTGTTCCCGCATTATTTTTTTAATCTCCAGTTCCCTGCTTTACCTGCACTCTCAAATTTTAACGCAGCAGACTTTGTGCATCAGTGTGTCCTTTTCCTCTGTGATTTAGGAAGGACAGGTTCTTCGGTGCAGCCTAATGCTCTGAGAGAGACGGTATTTTAAACACTAAAGCGAAACCCGTTTACAACTGTGAGAAGAGAGGTGTGTTGACACTAAACTTTAAAGCAGGCACAAGGTAAAGGCAAGTCGCTGCTCCAGCAGGTGAGAGTACTATGCACGCGGTTTGTAAGGGAGTTTGCTCGACACACGAGCTGTCTCCTCTTTTTTCTGCTTGACAACCTGTAGGATTTGGTGCTTCACACAATTCACCTGGTAACCAGTAGTCACCAGAGCTTAATAACTAAACAGTACTTCAGGCACGGTGCAGAGAATTTATTTTTTAAAATTAATATTCCACCTGAGGAAAACTTTTCCTACCATTTCCATCTGCAAGAAATAAAAAGAAACAAGGAAATAAATGGAAAAAGCTGAAGCTTTGATACTTCCTGCTCACCCCTTTATCACTTTCATACCGGGCAGTCCCTCCGCATCCTTTTCCATTAAAGCTGTACAATTCAGTTGTAACCTGCTGGCTAATACTTATCTTGCCATACTTGGTTGAGTTCTGTTCAGCAGCAGCGGCTTTCTGAGAAGCAATCAATGTAATTCTGAGGAGTAAAAAATACATCTGTATTTTATATCCTCTGTGTTTCGATTGAGTACTGTTTCTAACAGGGTGAGACCCAGAAGGGCAGAGAATACTGGGGAAGAACAGGGGTAAGGTGTCTCGCAGAACTGCTTTGCAGTCTGATTTGAGACCCCAGGGAGGACGCAGCAGAGATCTCAGGGTAGAACTCCTAAATCGCATACTCTCTTTACACCTAGCCTACTCCAAGGTTCTCCCGATCTACTTGCACAGCCAAAACTCTTGTCTTTTGACAACATCCTTTCTTTCCTCACAAGAAAAGAAATCGGTCCCTTTTACCCATTTAGAGTGGACAGACTTATAAATAATGGAAACGTGAAAAAACCCCAACTTCAGCACATTAAGGTACAAATAAAATTGACTGCTACATATTATTCAGTTGACTTCTATCTGTACAGCAAGGTGTCAATCATAACAGCATTTTCGAATAGGATTAAACAACAAACGTGCAGAGTTATTATGCAGGAATCTGAAAATCTGATTAATTTGTAATATTTGTGTGTGGTCTCAGAAATCCAGCCATGGGCGCTGCCTTGGACTCAGAGCAGTCCCTATGGAGCTGGGGAGCCACCAGCAGCACCTTCTCTGCTCTCCGCTGTGCTTTGGGGAGAGTGTAGTCTTGCTACACCTCTGATGGCTGGTGCGCAAGGGGCAGGGAGAAGGGACGGGGAACCTACTCTGGAAAGAGATGTAATTCCCCTTAACGCCGTTTGCCTAGGCAGGGAGCTAAGACTTCTCTTATCACTGGGCGCCGCATCACAGCCTAAGCCAGCGAGTTTGCTCAGCAGTGCTGTATGAACAGACAGGAGTGCTGCTGCCACGCTACAGCCAGGACTGCAGACAAGGCTTTCATATTTAATAAGCAGCATTCATCATATATGATATATCGTAAATTAATTATAAATGACATAATACATACACCCACCTCTCATCCCACCAAGGGGCCGGAAGGGCACGACCCGATAGAAAACTGAAGTGCACTGCAAACACTGTAAAATAATCCTCTTAAAATATTATTTAAAATAAAGCCTTTATCAAAAAAAACCCCAAACCCAAGCAGAAAACCTTGCTGAACAACACCTGGCTTAAAAACATCCCACACGCCAAGGCCTCCGAGCCTCCCACAAAATCACACTGTACAGGCACTAGTTGTAAACAGGCTTTCCACAGTTTGCTTCCTTTCTGTTTCTTACACATCTTCAGCAACACACCAGGTAACTCCGTTCTAAATGTCTTTATCTCCCGGTGCCCCACAGAAAGGAGGGAATCCCCTCATCCCCACTTTGCAAATGAGCCACTAAGGGACACGGGGACTCAGAGCCAGATTCTCCCGTCACGCCACTGAGGCACCCAGATCCCCTCCGCCGGAGTTACGCTGCTCAGGAGAGCCTGGGTCAAACACAGAACTGCTCTGTGACTCCTTGGCCTCTCCAGGGCTACCAGCAGCTCTGGCACACGCTCCCCAGCCCCCTGCGCTCGGACGCGCTGCCCGTCCCGGTGGCCTTGTCTCACCTGGTGTCCCATCTCGCAGGGAACCTGCAGCTGGCTGCCGAACGTGGCTTCACTGGAGAGCATTACAGGGCACAGGCTGGAGTGCGTTAAACACGCACGTCCAGCTCTGTCCCGGGCCTCCTGGCTCACCTGCAGATGTGGGCTTGTGCCTGCTCAAAGGCGCGGCGCACGCGGGTGTTTCCTCTCAAACTCTGCACCAGCGCTCGCGCAAAGCCCGGGCTCAAAGCCCAGCACAGGAGCAGCCTCAGCAGATGATCCGCACATCAATAACTTCCTCACAGGCTTCCAGAATGAGTTCGGGGTGTCTCACATCTATGCCAGGGAGATGCTGGGCCGCCTCTCTTAGTGCTCAACGCTCTGAAAAACAAGCAGGATCAAACTGAGAAATGCTAGAGTTGCAGTAATCAAACGAACACAGAAATCCTTCCGAGATACCCGTGTAAGCAAATAGTTTAAATGAATTAACAAAAGAATGCAGCACTTCAAGCAACAGTTCATATTAAAATCCTTAGACACAGTTCCACAATGTGACATTAAATTACCTGTATTTATCTCTCAGTAACGGGAACAACAAGAACGCGAGAGTAGACTTTTTGCTTCCTCGCTGAGCCAACTCACATTAAAAATACAGCTTTAAGAATTCAATCATTAAAGGGAAAATACTGCCAGTGAGAAAAAAGGCTTACATTTTTAAAACTAATAAATTCACAGTCTGAGCATGAAAATAAGGCACAAAAGAAGGCAAACAGCTGCAAAATAAGCTAAGTCAGAGGAAAGCCGTCTGCTTCACTCCCAATGCCCCAATTGCTTGCTCGCTTCCAAAAGATGGAGAGTTGGGGCACAGACCAGATCACGAAACAAATCACCTGCCAAGGGGCTCGTCCCCAAATCCTCCCTCCCACCGTTTAGACTGTGTCACTGCAGCATTCACTGACAAATACGGGAATGCTGAAGGCAAGCGCTCTCTGCTTTATTAGTCAGGAAGAGCCACAACACCATTTTCTGTTTCCTTTAAGGAAAGCTGCTCACGAGGAACTCACAATCGGTGCCCCCCTGCAAATAAGCACGCCAGGAAATGTTCACAGCCCCACTGGAGCACCGGGAAGTTAAACCCACCCCAGCATTTGTTGAGATGCGACCGGAACTGCCCACAAACCCAACACCCCAGCTCGTCCTGCCTTTGCCAAACCAGCACCAGGGAAAAATTCCACCCTGCCCCATTAAAAGTCACTTTTCAGCACAAGACAAACTCTCCGGGAGCCACCCTCAGTAGAAGTCCCCCGAGAGAGACACCCAGAAGATTTTAAAGACTACCTACCTGAAGTTTGGCCACCGGGTTACTACTGCACATTACCCACCCACCAATACGGTTAATATTACGTGAATTCTGCCCGCTGTAACTCCTACAGGACAGGCAGTTTCTCCCAACCAATATCCCCTCAGCTCTTTATTTCAGACTTTCAAAACAACCAACACAATGTTTACCAAGGCACACATCTGCAGAGTACATTCTGGAAATTGTAGGCAGAGACCCAGAGCAGCTGCTATACCTTCCCCAAAAGCTTTCATTCGAAGCAATAAATAAAATGACTGCTAGTGGAACGGACTGCAGTGCTCCCTGGGATAGATTCTCCTCCGAGCAGCACTCAGACCAAGCCTTCTCATCATGTCTTTGGGAGTAGACGTAAAGAGCTTTTTACTACATTATAGCTTGGAGCAATTCAAGCACTCCGTTTAAAAATTTTTTTAATATAACCTGCTACAAGTCTATAAGATTTTTAAACCAAAATCTTAGAGACTCAACCTTAACAGAAAAATTGCTTCTGGAAGAAAAGTAAAGATGCCTCCATGAGCTAACCGAAGTGTTTCATGAATATGATGATACGAGCTTTCCACCACTAGTTTGATTTCAGTCTGACTTCTAAAAAGGCACCAGCGTGACAAAAGAAATGATGCCAACAGAAGCTGGCCCACAGACTGTCTTGGAATGGCATCGGGTATTGCCCCAAGAAAACAAACCCACGTGTGCTTTCAGCAGGACGACACAGCAGATGCTCGATGAATACACATCTGCGGAGAGAAAATGTCAGTGCAGTCCAGCTACCAGAGAGAGAAAAATAAGTCACAGTGTGCAGCAGAAGTGCGTATTCACTCTCTCAGGGCAAGCACTCACCCCAGCAAAGTACCAGTTAATCCCGCTCTTTAATAGGTCCAGGGATAGAATAGGTCCGGGAAGTAGAACAGGATAAGGATGTACAAAGGTATTTTAGCCTAGGAGTGACAGGAGGAGGAGGAGGAGCAATAGTAAATAGTAATACTGTAGTCAGCCTGGGTTCAAGTGAAATTTATGTGATCAGGAAATACCAGAGCAGTAAGACAGAGGATTTTCAACTGCAAAGGGTTAGAACAAACCCCCAGCCTGCCAAGTAGCCAATAGCAACTGCACTTTGTTCGGGTTAATGTGATTTATGATTATACTGGCTACATATAAAGATCTTCCTTTACATCACAGCGAGCAATTGGAAGCCAATGGTCCAACGCCCTGGCTATGCACTTTCTTTGACCTGTATCTAGGCAACGGTTTCCCTATGGAGACACCCAAATGTTTCTCAAAGCCCAGTCACAGGGCTGAAGTTAGATAACGTAACTGAGTTGAAGTTAGATTGCATTTTCACTCTCATTAAGTTTTCATGTGTTCATTGACATAATCTTCCCTTTTGAGTATAAGCATATGATTCTCCACTCTTCGACTTGTTTAATTCTGTATTTACATCTTCATTGTTATATTCTTCATTTATGCCACTTCCGCACCTGAATTTGTCATGTCATGTGCATTGCTTCTTTTAAATAAAAACTATCAGTGGTGTTAGATGAGTAGGTAAAATTTCACTCAACTCTTCTCCGAAAGCCTAGTCTCCTTGGTCCCTCAATGTCTTGACTTCCAATCAGTAACAGCCACTGTTATCTAGAGGTTTGAGTCCGTCAGGACCCAAAGAAAACAGAAATACTCTGACTAAGCCTTACAGACACCCTGGATGCTTCACCACAGCAAATCCACGGGTGGAACACTAGACAGCTCTCTGACTACTGGCAATCAGAACAATTTTCCAGCAAGCCCATTGGCAGAATTTCGGTTCTATTCCCATCGCCCCGATAACAAAAGGACATCCAGCTTGATAGTCCTGTCAGAGGCACTGGTAAGACTCACTATCCACCAGCAGTGTTTGTATAGAGGGGGATTGCGGGAGAGCTGAGCACGCACACGACCAATGTGATCAAGCAGTGCCCCTTTATTACAACTAAGAAAGCCCTTTTATACTCTTCTCCCGCACACGTAACATGCAGTACAAATCCTCAAGATTGGACAGTTACCTTAGCCCGCGCTTTAAACCTTCTTATGATTGGATAAAAGGTGCCACATCAGCCGTGCCAGGCTTCCCGCCCTGTGGAACTTCCTCTTCCGTCCCAACCCCTGCCGGGGGGTGTTTGTCTCGTCGAGTTTCTCCCCCCTCATTCGGGGTCACATCCTTATCGCATTCTTGCTCAGGCTGAGGCTCTTACCAGTCTTGTTCTCACGCAGGATTGCTCACATGGCCATTCTCTCACAGAAAGCCCTCTAGAATCCCAACATATCCCTCTTTTTGTTTTTGAGCAATCCGAATTTCTTGCAGGCCCTTTTGTACTGAATGTCTAACACAGGAAACTAAGCACGGTAAAATAACAGCAAGCACGATAACTACAAGAATTACAATAATTCCCCTTTATAACAACTCTTTTAATCATCCTGTGATTCCCAATGAAACAAACCATTCTGATAAGGGTGATGTTACAACAGTTAACTTCTTCATGTTATCTTTCAGTTTTCTCAGATTCTTATAGATAGATACCGAATGGTCAGATGAATTCATACAGCGCATTCCTTCAAACTCTTCACACCCATGCCCTCGTGCTAAAAGCAGAAAATCAATGGCGGCCCCATCTTGAAGTACAGCATGTCTAAGACTCTTGACATCCATAGCCAAATCACTTGTTACATTTGATGTCAAGTTCATTTGTTTAGCAGTCCAACATGCCAAACGAGTGACTAGTTGTAATGCCTTTTTGGTCCCAACTGGAGACACTTGCCAAAAAGAGGCTGTGGTGTCCATGCACCATTCTCCCGCTAAGCAAACATCTTGTTTTCAACAGTTCAGCTTTCTTATCTCCTTGCTACGCATGCAGTTTCTCAGCCCCTTGGCTTTGCAGGTGTTCTTCACACCAGCTACAGGCTGTTGTTACAGTGAGGCCGCTCGGTCTGGATCGCTCATAACATGTCCGTTGTTTTCTAACCATTCCACGAATCCCTCTTTTTGTTTTTGAGCGATCTAGACCCCTTTTATTGTTCGGTCCATCGTTTTCATAAAACACTTCCACACACAGTTTAAAAGATTACAAGATTAAAAGATTACAATGACAATCAAAACTGTTATTCAATATAAAACCAAATCATTTAACCATCTAGTATTGGTAACCTTCTAGCCGAATCATTATTAAATACTCTTCCTTCTTCAAGATGTAAACTCATCGTGTAAGCATCACTACAAAACCAAGTGTCATTTACTGGTACTGCTGAAGGAGTCACGTTTTGCTATCCTAGCTAGACTGTCTGATTATACCAACCATGTGTCAGAGTTGTATAAGGCCAATGCCTCCCAGATCTCCCCTTTCTTTGTTTTGCTGAGGCACCTGCAAGACTTGTTTGAGAGCTGTATCAATCAGGGCTTAGACAAACTTCAAAACACAGCATACTTAGAATAGTTCCACAGAAGGTTAAAAGAATACAGCAGTTACAATTACTAGTTAAAAAGAGTAGGCTAATTTCACTACCCATAATTAAGGGATATAACTAAATACTACAAAATAAACAGTAAGGAAAATACAGAGTAGCACACTTAATTAATAGGAGTACTAACATTCAGATCTGCAGTTGCTAGAGAACCTTGGATGCAGCGAGAATTCAGAGTGCCCTTCCTCGCGAACTGGAAATCCTACACGATGTGTCTATCCATAGGTGAGGCATCCAAAGTTGCTGCAAGCAGGTTCAGCCTCTAAATCAACAGGCCAAAATAACTGGCTTTTTTTTTTTTTTTTTTTTTTGTGATCAGAAACATCTGATTTCATCCTCCTGTTGGGTTCCACCCAGAGCCTGGCCAGCACTCCAGGGGGAAAACCAAGGGAGTTTCTAATAAGGTTAAACACTTGAGTTCTTAATTCTTAATATAGCTAAACAAAGAAAGTTGAAGACACACATTCTTACAGCATTTCATCCTTATGAATAACAACATTTCATCTAAACTACATCTTTCACTAGTGACTAGTAAGCCTAGATATCTCATTAAGGAGTTGCAATTACTGTTAGCATTTTCTCTTAAAAGGATTGGCAACTGTAGTGTAGTTTGTCCTGTTGCAGTAGCAAACATTACTCAGACATTCTGCTTAAATTATCAGTCGAAGAGATTACAAACAGTTGGTACAGGGGCACCCACAGCACCCACAGCTGGATCCTGAGTGCTGGCTGCCTCTCACCCTCAGCTGTGGTTGCACACACCTTGCCAGTAATCCCCAGGGACTGTGACCTGTGCAGACACCAGCATCACCTCTTCCCCAGGTTATTAAAGGAAATGGTCCTTCCCAGTTACCCCTTTTTAAGTTTTTTGTTAACACTTGAGCTTTACTTTGGATTTCTTGTTGATCTGGTATCTGTGATGAGAAATGACACAATATTGGTGGCACCTGTGAGACAGGAAATGTTTAAAAGGTTCATGACATATAATGCCTTATTTAGCCTTTCCTGAGGTGTAGATTGATACTGTACATCTCCCTTTTTCGTTGTTCTACAGACGCTTTAGCTTTAGTGAGAGTACATTTTACTAGAAGTCAATCTTTTGTCACTGTCTGAGCCCAAAATATTTAAGGGGTGCCTGCTGATCCAAATCCTGAGTCATTGCGGCTTCTTGGTATACTATTAGGGGGAGCCGCAGTAAAGTAAGCAAGCTGAACAATTTTTGACCCGTTTGTTACAGAACACAGGGGTTCAGGCCATAATTCTGATTTTCCTCTTCATAACCAACATCTACGACCCCTGGTAAAACAAACAACCCTGTAACCCTCTAAGGTTGTAGATGATTTTTTGACAATATTTCCGTCAGGTAGATTGTTCAGAGGTGCACTCTCCCCGCAGAGCACGCGCCTAAATTGAAGACAACAATTAACACAGAATGACTGCCTCCTGCTAGAGGAGGTATTTTACATGTAACACTTAGAACCCTGAGCCCAAACAGACAGCAGCACCGATGACTCACTGCAGCTGCAGCTGGGCCGTGTCTCACACACGCAGAACAATCACACAACCACACCAAGAAGTTTCCCACACTCCTTACTGACACCACATAAAATGACAAACGTTACAAATGCGAAGACTCCATTAAGAACATATAAAGCCAGTGCTGCATGACAGCGTCAGCACCTTCTCTGTGAAAAACTTGTTGCTTTTGTCGGGGGTTGGGGGGGGTGGGTGCGGTCCGAGCGCGGTGCCGGGCTGGGCCGCAGGCGGTCACTCCGCGGCGGGGGGGCTCGGGGGGGCCCCGGGCCGCCGCCGCCAACTCCATACTGCGCCCCGACCGCTGCTGGACCCCGCGGACTCCTCCGATGCCGCCTCATTCTCCTTCCTGAGGGCATCAGGTGCCCTTCGGGTGTGCTCAGCTCCCGGCCGCGCAGCTCTCGGTTTCGCCCCTGCTGCCCTTCGAGGACCCGGCGGCGCGACCGGCAAAGTAAACAGGTTTTTTTCCTGAGCTAACGCGACGAGAGCTGCTAGGGGTGCCGGCATCGGAGGCGAATTATCAGAACGAAATGCTACTCCAATCGCTGCAAAAGCAGAAGCATCCGCAGCACGCTCGCTGCTCAACTCTTGCAAAGTCTCACGGATTTGTTTCCAGAGTGTGCTGTAGCTGCTCACTTCTTTTGCTGATCTTCCTCCATCACTGATCGAACCCCAAAGCTGTTTCCCTATAGATTCACAAGTAGATATAAGTCCCTTTTCTCGGCTCCACCTTAAACTTTCTAGAGTGAACTTATATTTTGTCCCCCTCATAAGAGAGGACACACTGGAGGAGTTTCACCACTGCCTGTTGGTCCTTGGCAAGGGCAGCCCCATTCCTCCCCGGCCGCCGCCTCTCGCGGATCCGTTATCTTCCAACTCTCTATCTCTCCCTTTTAAGTTACAGCGCGCTGATTCTCACCTTCAGACACCAGGGCAGTGTCTGGATATGTCGACCGGCTTTCTCCCCCTCAGATTGCGCTCCGACGAGTCCTCCCTAGTGAAGACTTTGTGCCGATCTTGAGGCCCCCACCCAGGGACGCCACTGGCGGGAGAGCTGAGCACGCACACGACCAATGAGATCAAGCAGTGCCCCTTTATTACAACTAAGAAAGCCCTTTTATAATGTTCTCCCGCACACGTGAGTAACATGCAGTACAAATCCTCAAGATTGGACAGTTACCTTAGCCCACGCTTTAAACCTTCTTATGATTGGATAAAAGGTGCCACATCAGCCGTGCCAGGCTTCCCGCCCTGTGGAACTTCCTCTTCCGTCCCAACCCCTGCCAGGGGTTGTTTGTCTCGTCGAGTTTCTCCCCCCTCGTTCGGGGTCACATCCTTATTACATTCTTGCTCGGCTGAGGCTCTTATCAGTCTTGTTCTCATACAGGATTGCTCACATGGCCATTCTCTCACAGAAAGCCCTCTAGAATCCCAACAGGGGATGTCACTTCTGACGCCGTTTTGCCCCCCCGTTCTGTATTTCCTGGTATCTCCAAGCTCCTAGCTGACAGAAGAAGAAGATTCAAATACCAAAACTGCTTTGCCAGTGCAAGAGAAAACAAGACCTCGTTTGTCACAGCTCAACCGGCTACTCAGAAAAAGGAAAACAGAATCTACACTCAACCCTGACTTGGACGTGACTCGAGGAGCAGATGCAAAACACACCTTGCTATCAATTTACCCCAAGAACAGAAGGCCCAACATTTCCCAGCCCAGAGACACCTACTGAGATGTTACCAACTGCAAGCAGACATCCCCTACATAGGGGATCAAATTTCTCACTTCTGACTTTAAAAGCCCAAACAAAACCACTGTAAACACAAACAAAACCACACAAACTTGGGGTGTCTGCTGATGCATTCGGTGCCCCACAACACAAACCACAGTAAAGCAAGTGGGAGCTATCCAAGGGTCAACCAGCCCCTAGAGAAGGCGGGAACCCAGTGCCACGCTGCCTGCAGCCGCGTCAGGTGACGGCAGCGCTCGGCCAGGACTCCAACACACATCTCTACAGTTCCGTACCGCTTCACACCAACTCTTCAATTCCAGAGCTTTCATACAAAAATGCACCTGAAGTTTCATGGCCCAAGTGTTTCTTCAGCCCATAAAGGACAGACTCGTTACAGGAAGTCTTGAAAGTAGAATGAAGGCATGCGCTGCCATGGTCCTGTGGGTACAGGAGGAAGGACATTCTCTTCTGCCTCAGATGGCAAAGGGCGAGAATCTGGCCAAGAGGCAACGTGATGGTGAACAGAAAATTCTCATGCCTCTAACAGCTGACTTTCTCCCTGATTCTCCCTGGAGGTTGGCGTGTTTTGCTTCTTTCAGACAGTCCTCCTCTCTGGCTTACACTGCTATTCTTCCTCAAAAACTGAAAGCAAAATCTGAAAAAAGGCAGGAAATGCGTGGCTATAATACATTCTGCCACAAATCACTAACAACTGCTTGAACGTTCACTAAGCAGATACTTCATACTAACACTTTCTCTCAAAGAAAATAGCTGAAGTGCTACCAGTGGCCAAGTCTGCTGTTTTGGAAACCTTTCAGATGCTAAGGACATCAGTTACTAACGGAAAAGCAGCATTAATAACTTGCAGTTTACAGAGAACTGGAGTGTTCCAAGAGCTTAGACACAAAAAGACAGTCTGCGACATCCACTGCAATGCAGAAAGAGCCATAGGATTCATTAACATACTTCCAGAACTGCTAAAAATAAGTCTTAAAGCCCATGTTCTAAGATACTTGTGGAGGCTGAACAAAGAACTATTATAGGTAACCAAAAGAAGAAAATGATGTTTTGGCTCAACCTTTTGGTAAATGAGGATAATCACAAATTTTTACTTAATAATTTTCAAGAAAGCTAAAGGAA